>NC_047107.1:27542119-27782846 GCF_902500255.1 Thalassophryne amazonica
AATCCATGGCACGTGACATACAAGCCACCAATCAAATGACAAGGATCCACTTAGCCGTTGCATAATTCTTTGTAGCGTACAATTTTGGATCTGTATGAAATGTGCTACCATGACCACCGTGCATGCTCACGCTACCGGAAGCTGTGTTTAGCTGAACATATCGGAATTTGTTTTGCTGACAGACAACAACTTGAAGGAGCTAATTGACGGTGCTAATTCTTCTAACACAAACAAACAAATCCACTATGCTGTAAGCCATCTGAAGGTATGAAGAGCTGTTAGGATGAAAAGCTGGTGGTTTTTTGCTGGACTCAGGAAGTAGTTTTTTTTTTTTTTAAGTACATGAAGTCAGTGCACGGTTTCACAGACTACATTGTCAGAATTATTTTTGAACTATCTAACTGTTTTTCTAAGTTGACTGAGAACAATTTTGGACTCCTGTTTAAGTTCGTTTTGGACTTTTGAGATTAAAGCGCAAGTGATGAACACGAAAATGTAAGTCCATTTTCTGTTTATAAATTAATAAAATATCAAATGACAAGGATCTATTTTTGCCACTATATAAAACAAATAATTTTTTTTTATTCTTTCAATGGAATGGATATTTAATTTGGTAAAAGGTGGAATGTTC
The DNA here is from genome assembly GCF_902500255.1 of Thalassophryne amazonica. Taxonomy (NCBI): domain Eukaryota; kingdom Metazoa; phylum Chordata; class Actinopteri; order Batrachoidiformes; family Batrachoididae; genus Thalassophryne; species Thalassophryne amazonica. The sequence goes on from NC_047107.1 coordinate 27,542,751, forward strand.
CATTCAACGAGGTGTCAGATGTGTAATAAACTTTACAGACTTCTTCCAGACTTTTTTTTTTTTTTTTTTTTACACATTTCCCTTCCATAATTTTCAATTTGAAAAGTTGAATTCCCAAGTCACATTATCACCAGGTTGGGGGCATTCACTTCAAAGTGTGAAATTCTCAACTAGTCCTCGTCATTCAGATTTTGACACCCCTATTGTCCAAAAAGAAAATATAAGGGCGCTTAATGACTAACTTGCAAGTTAATAAATAACTAAATTTGATACTGAAACCAATTTACAGACTTATGCCTTCCTTCTTGCAAGACGAATGGAAAAATGGATGGAAAAATAACCCCCAAAATTATCCTTTAGATCTCTAAAAAAGAAAAAAACAAAACTACAAACAATTACCAAAAAAAGGACATTGCAGGTTATTTCGCACGTCCCAGTTAGCAACACATCACCGAAGTATTCATGATTGTAAGTCTATTCGCATACATGCTGTAATAACTAGTGATCACTGATGTATTTTATTGCTAATGATTCCTCTCTCTCCGTGAGTCAGCAGGTGCATTTCTGGAAAAACATCTCACTCTGCATTTCTCGGTGTGTGATGTACATTTTAGGGAAAGCACAAACATTCTGATGGCTGACCGAGTGAATGGAATGTTGCTTCATCCAATAACGAAGCTTCTGAGCTTTCATTCAAAAGTGATGGCTTGGATTTACGGAGAATGTACAGACAGGAGGCGACACACTTCACCCAAAACTCTGAACTGTTTCAGATTCTGTCAGATTCTGGATCTTAACGTGTGGTGACACTACCGTTTGTGTCACAGGATGCTATTTTACTCCAGCTGTGAACACACATGTGGAATGTTTCCACAACGCTGTTTTTAAAGGCTGTTTGAACATACAGATGTATTTCTTACATTGGAGAAAAAGCTAGAATATGTTATTTTCAGGAGATAATGGACTTTATTTCATGCCAGAATCGTGAGAGAACTTTGGGAGGAACTCTGCGACACCCACTGGTGATCGTGCATGATCTGTGCATGGGGACTTTACATATTTAATCTTGAAAATCATTCTACAAGTGGGTGAGTGCCCTGTTCAGGTTTTTTCCCTTGCAATACCTGAGGCCATCAAATATGGCCATTGGGTATTGCAGTGGCTTTGCGTCCATCAGTCTGTCTATGCTCAGCATATGTCCAGTCCTACAACCCCTGGCAAAAATTATGGAATCACCGGCCTCGGAGGATGTTCATTCAGTTGTATAATTTTGTAGAAAAAAAGCAGATCACAGACATGACGCAAAGCTAAAGCCATTTCAAATGGCAACTTTCTGGCTTTAAGAAACACTAAGAAATCAGGAAAAAAAAATTGTGGCAGTCAGTAACGGTTACTTTTTTCGACCAAGCAGAGGGAAAAAAAATATGGAATCACTCAATTCTGAGGAAAAAATTATGGAATCATGAAAAACAAAAGAACGTTCCAACACATCACTAGTATTTTGTTGCACCACCTCTGACTTTTATAACAGCTTGCAGTCTCTGAGGCATGGACTTAATGAGTGACAAACAGTACTCTTCATCAATCTGGCTCCAACTTTCTCTGATTGCTGTTGCCAGATCAGCTTTGCAGGTTGGAGCCTTGTCATGGACCATTTTCCACCAAAGATTTTCAATTGGATTAAGATCCGGACTATTTGCAGGCCATGACATTGACCCTATGTGTCTTTTTGCAAGGAATGTTTTCACAGTTTTTGCTCTATGGCAAGATGCATTATCATCTTGAAAAATGATTTCATCATCCCCAAACATCCTTTCAATTGATGGGATAAGAAAAGTGTCCAAAATATCAACGTAAACTTGTGCATTTATTGATGATGTAATGACAGCCATCTCCCCAGTGCCTTTACCTGACATGCAGCCCCATATCATCAATGACTGTGGAAATTTACATGTTCTCTTCAGGCAGTCATCTTTATAAATCTCATTGGAACGGCACCAAACAAAAGTTCCAGCATCATCACCTTGTCCAATGCAGATTTGAGATTCATCACTGAATATGACTTTCATCCAGTCATCCACAGTCCACGATTGCTTTTCCTTAGCCCATTGTAACCTTGTTTTTTTCTGTTTAGGTGTTAATGATGGCTTTTGTTTAGCTTTTCTGTATGTAAATCCCATTTCCTTTAGGCAGTTTCTTACAGTTCGGTCACAGATGTTGACTCCAGTTTCCTCCCATTCGTTCATTTGTTTTGTTGTGCATTTTCGATTTTTGAGACATATTGCTTTAAGTTTTCTGTCTTGACACTTTGATGTCTTCCTTGGTCTACCAGTATGTTTGCCTTTAACAACCTTCCCATGTTATTTGTATTTGGTCCAGAGTTTAGACACAGCTGACTGTGAACAACCAACATCTTTTGCAACATTGCATGATGATTTACCCTCTTTTAAGAGTTTGATAATCCTCTCCCTTGTTTCAATTGACATCTCTCGTGTTGGAGCCATGATTCATGTCAGTCCACTTGGTGCAACAGCTCTCCAAGGTGTGATCACACCTTTTTAGATGCAGACTAACAAGCAGATCTGATTTGACGCAGGTGTTAGTTTTGGGGATGAAAATTTACAGGGTGATTCCATAATTTATTTCTCAGAATTGAGTGAGTCCATATTTTTTTCCCTCTGCTTGGTCTAAAAAGTAACTGTTACTGACTGCCACAATTATTTTTCCTGATTTCTTATAATGTTTCTTAAAGCCAGAAAGTTGCCATTTGAAATGACTTTAGTTTTGTGTCATGTCTGTGATCTGCTTTTTTTTCTACAAAATTAAACAACTGAATGAACATCCTCCGAGGCCGGTGATTCCATAATTTTTGCCAGGGGTTGTATTACTGCCAGAGTCTTCAGATTTACAGAGAACATTCTTGGCACACAGATCTTAGAGAAGTTCAAAGATGGCTAACTTTGACTTATTTTAAGAGGTCAAAAAGTCACATTCTGTTTCAGTATGTTCAGTTTTGTTTTTGAGTGAAGGGCGTGACAGCCAGTCAGAATCGAGCCAATCAATGGCTGGTCTTTCCAAAATCACTGTTTTGTGTGTTTATATACATGTTTCTCATATATTATGTAAAAGGTAGTGAGAAATAAACACTTCTAAAAATGAAAAGGCTGTTTTTTGGAACCTAATAACACCTCTGAACTTATTTACAAGACATTTTGCGGATGTTAGCATGGTGAAATCACAGGCTGGTAGCTAGCTGCAAAACTTTTTCTTTGTGTGTAAATATATCCTATGTCATATTATGTAAAAGCTAGCAAGAAATTAACCCTTATAAAACTGAAAATGCTGTTTTTATAACCTGATAACACCTCTGGAGTCATTTACAAGACATTTTGCAGGCGGTAGCATGCATGTTAACTTCCGCTAACTCAAAGCTAAACTCCTGTGGAATTAAATATGTCATTAATACCTGCAAATGCACAGAGCGTGATCTACAAATATTTCTTGATTTGCACAACTTCCACTCTTGTCAAAATGTCATGTTCACACCCACGCAAGGCCTCCTGCAGATGCCATTAAAATGTAAATATTGCTTTTTGATTGATTGAGTGGGTTTACTGAACATGTACAATTTGTACATAAGGCAATAGGATCTTAATAAGTTAAACTGGAAATTATAAAGAACACAATGCTCATATGGCCAAGGGTATTTTAGCATTATTTTTTATTTTACTTCAACAGAGTCTGTCTTGATGTCTGCGAGTCTGTTCTGTAACTGAGCAGCATGCACTGTCACACACCGCACTCATGCACTGTGTACATGAAACTCGCCAATGTTTCTCAGACTGTCTGACACAGATGCATTTCTGAGATTTTCACAGTTATATTGATGACAACACTTATAAGTGTGCACAAAGCTGAACCTCCAGCACAGACTGTTTCTGACAGGCTATGTTCATGACAAACGTGCATACACACTAAATTTTCTCACAGAGGAGAGTGGCTGCTGTTTTTACCATGACTGCATCAAAAATAACAGTTATCACTTAAAAACAAGTTGTCATAACATGACATCACACTTGTGTAAACTGTAATTCATCTGCGGCTCCATTCTTAATGTTAGCAGACACATTCTTTTCAAGCACATGCTGGGATGGTTTCCTCAAAGCTACGGAAACGCTGTTGGAAACACTCTGAAATGTTCTGATTTTAGTGCGACAGGCCCTTTAAATCATAGAAGAATGGAAATAATGCACGCCGCTACTTGGTACCAAAATCTCAAAGAATGAAAGTATGTCTCAGTACCTCAAGAATTTCCATTTCCATTCTGCAGTTTTCTTCTTAAAAGCCTCCCTGTTCACTGTCACAGTGGCTGCAGCATAGTTGTTAAGCTCAGATCTGGTCGATCCCGTGGGAGAAGGCATCGATCGAGTCAGATATGCACCAGCCCTGGCCTCCCAGACTTCCCCCTAGGTGCTACAGCCCTGATGTCATGAAATTTTTTTTAAAAAACTTTTGTTTCTTGATTCTTTCATTTGTCCATCTGCAGTCAATGAGCCAGTACGCGTACAATATCGTAACACAAAGTCCAGTAGCTCTCCCATTGAGATCACAAACACAGTGATATGCCATCGACACCCACTGTAGCTTTCTTTCCAATTCTTTGTGGTGGCTTTCGCTGACAGTCGCTGGTTCACTGTGGTTTTCTACTGCAGGGAACACCTCTTACAGTGACAATTTATTATTATTATTATTATTTTTTTTTTTTTAGTGGTGGGACCGTCCTATTACAGACGTGGTGACAGATATGGAAATAAGGCATGTGAAAGTAATGGTAAACAACCACTAAAAATAATTTCAGAATAAAAGGTTCTGGTGATGTTAGATCTTAGTGCTGCGTTTGATACCATGGATCATCATATTCTACTTGATAGTGTGGAGAATCATTTTGGGATTACTGGGAATGCCTTTGCATGGTTGACATATCTGACCAGTTCTCACTATGTTTTGTACAATAATGCTTCCTCTAACCTAAGTCACATGAAATTTGGGGTTCCACAGGGGTCCATCTTAGGCCCCCTGCTTTTCTCCCTTTATATAGCTTCCCTTTATGCACATATTGTGGGGTTTTGTTGTTACCTTTCATTGCTATGCTGATGATACTCAGTTATACATGACGATAACTGCTGGTAATCTCATCCACATAAAATCCTTACAAGATTGCCTTGCATCATTGAAAAGCTAGATGTCTATAAATTTCCTGCTTTTGAACTCTGATAAGACCGAAATGATGGTTCTTTGTCCAGTGAGACATCTGCATTGATTTGACCAGCTGACGCTTAGCCTAGGCTTGTGTGTCATACATCACACTGACAAAGTGAGGAACCTTGGAGTAATTTTTGATCCTACGTTGTCCTTTGACTTCTACATAAGAGATATTACGAGGACTGTTTTCTTCCACCTGTGAAAAATAGGGAAGATTTGTCCCATCCTGTCAGTGGCTGATGCTGAGACCCTGACTCATTTGTATGTCTCTTCTAGATTGGACTACTGCAATGTTCCATTTTCTGGTCTACAACAGTCCAGCATTAGGGGCCTCCAATTGGTTCAAAATGCTGCTGCCAGACTTTTTACAGGAAGCAGAAGGTTTGACCACATTACACCCATTTTGGTGTCTCTTTACTGGCTTCCTGTCCCAGTGAGATCAGATTTTAAGGTTCTGCTACTAACCTATAAAATTGTTCATGGACAGCGCCTCCCTACCTAGCTGACCTAATTAAACCCTACATACTGGCCCTGCTCTGCGTTCTCAGGGTGCAGGATTACTTTGTGTCCCTAAGGTGAATAAAAAGATTGTGGGTCACAGAGCTTTCTCTTATCGTGCCCCTGTTCTGTGGAATGAGCTCCCTGCATCAATAAAACAGTCAGATTCTGTAGAGACTTTCAAGTCCCAACTTAAGATGCATTTATTTTCCCTTTCGTATGGCTAGCATACTGGCATAGTATTTTACTATGCTTTTTACCCATTTAAATTCATTTTATTAGGAAACGGAGCGGGCCTCGGCCTCAACATTATCTAAAGTCTGGGTGTTTTAGTGAATTTGAAAAGTGATTTCCTCCAGAACTATCTGCCAAGCTAGAAAACTGCTGCATCCTAGTAAGAGCAGAATACTACTGCAATGAATTTGAATAAGGAAAGTTGGGGGGTTTTTTTCTCACCAAAATGGATGCTGTACTCACTGCAGTTTGTCTGGAATAGTCCCAGATTGCATTTCAGAGCTTCTAGAATTCAAATATTTTCTTGCGGGGGGGGGGATTTTATTTTACAGCTTTTTCTGTTTTTTCACCACTTTCATCCCTGAATATGTCAATCATGAGTCACTTTTGTGCGGATTAAAGTCACTAACTGGGACTCCTGTCTTGTTGCGAGAAAGAAACGAGAATTGTTCTCCGTTCTGTTCACACAGCTCCAAACGCTGCATGGCTCTGTCGAGTCAAGTTAGAATGATAGAGTCCAGTCAGAATTAATAAATTCAAAGCGAAACACTGTTTAAATCAATTGACACCTATTTCCAAATGTTGTAATACAAACAAACTGCAATCGATCAAAACATTTTTTTTTTCCTCCCAAAATGAGATGTCCTGCGCTGATGTGCAGCAGCCAGCTCAGCTCAGCGGTATGGAGAGACATTCATGCCAAAATGTCTGAAAGGAAATGCTTTTGACAGAAACTACAGATGTTATTTATTTTTATTTTTGTCCAGCAATCAAGGATCCAGTGACCAGTTTCATATTTATTTAATATAAGACTCAATAAAATGTTGTTGATATAGAAAACCTGTAAAACCTACTTCTCGTACACAGAAAATTCACAAGAGCTATCGATCAGGGAATCGCTAAGTAATCGGATCGATAAGCAGAATCGATAATGGCATTTATCGATAAAATGTGATCAATACCCATCCCTAGTCGCCTGTGTGCTTGCTCTGGGGGTTGGTAATGTTAGACCATACTTGTGTGAAGCACCTTGAGGCAACTTTGTTGTGATTTGGTGCTATATAAATGAAAATAAATTGATAGCACAATTGAAAGCACATCAGCCAGGTGTTGCTAAGCAGAAACCGTTATACCGTTAAAAAGCCAAAAAGAAACAAGGATGCTGATGTCTCAGTGCAGTATTGTTTAATTTGGCAGGTTTTATGAAATGTTGGTGTTTGTCAGATTGTATTCTATGTGGAATGTTGGCATTGTGAAGGAAAATTTTAGACTCTGCTATTGGTAGAAATCAATGCAGGTGCTTCCTTAAGCCAGCCTGGAGGTTTGGCCACGAGTTACCTTGCTTTGTGATCTCACACACACACACACACACACACACACACACACACACACACACACACACACACACACACACACACACACACACACACACACACACACACACACACACAGCGATTACATGCTAAAGCATAAATGAATATGATCATACTGCAGCAAAAGCTTCTTTCTCTTGTCTTTCTGTGACCGATTTCTTGTGTGAAGCTCAGCCCTGTCCTTGGTCTAAGAGCTATTCTTGTCACACTGATGCATTATTTTTGGGAGGTAAAGGGGGAATTGATCCATCAGGTCTGGTGTTTTTCAGAGATGCTGCATTTGATCCCATAATGTATTTTGAACTGTCTAATTGTGATCAGATTACCCAACATGCATGTTAATCACAGCTTTGAACAGCACCTTTGAATCACACTTAGTGGGACGATGGAGGCAATAATCAGTGTTGTGCATGCGCTCCAGTATTGTTTTAAAACTTCACGTTGAAGTATGGATCACAGTCTTTGACATCAGGAGTTTGCCAAATGGGACTATCACATTTGCAATTGATTGGAATGTTTTTTTTTTTTTTGTGTGTGTGTGTGTGTGTCATGGAAGTGTGATCCTCTGGCAAGAATGTCAGGCATGTTGGCCAGTGACAAGCTTTAATCAGACAAACATCATCACTGTGATGGACGATGTGCCAAGAATATTGGGTTAGGCCTCTCCTCCATGCGAGCTCTGTAGTCATTTAGAAACAGGAGGCTCAGGTGTTTTGCTCTGTGATGCCTCCCCTCTTTTCATTCCTCTAATTGAATTTCACCTTGCTTTCTCAAGTAGCTCGTTGCTTTCCTTAAGAAATGGCCTTGAATAATTTTGGATGCAATTTCATTTAGGAGAAAGCTTGGGCAGACAGTGTCCCAGGAACCACTGTTGGTTGATTTTTCAAATAAACAAGCAGACATTAAGGATGCATTGCTGTACTTTCAGGGAAGAATTTCTCTGTCTTAGATAATTTTTAATTTTCTTAATGTTTGCATCACAGATACAGACTCCTTTCTTTTCTTTTTTTTTAAATGTGGTACTTCTCAGCCCTGTCAGTTATATAGTATTTGGTCAGTCTCATATTTTTCCATTTATCAGTGTAACAGCTTTTTGTGATTTTGCTAATATGAATCATTTGTGTCACACTAGATGGTTTTCCATTGCCCTCCAAATTGTGCACTTTGAAGTAGTGCATTGATAATGCACTTATATATAAACTCATGGGGTGGGAATTTGAAAAACCCATATTTTACAAAACTGCAATGGAAAATTTTTCCACTATTATAGGTCACATGACATACAGAAAGTCAAAAAGTAAACAGATGGAGCACTTGTTAAAACTTACTGATGGTATGGCATCATTGGATTTGAAAAACACATCAAAATAACTATTTATTCGGACTTACCCGTCAGTCACTATGACAATTGAAAATATAGTCCTTGCAGGAACCTCAATAGAATGACGGTTATCGCAAGAGGACAAAACCCAACAGTCCCATTCCATCACTGAAAGGAAACACTCTTTTTACTATAGTGTTTAGGAAACCCAGCTACAGTTGGTTTTGGTTAAATGTATTAACCTTATATGTTTGGCTGTTTTCTGTTGTAGTCTCTGCAGAGGTCCAGGCGGAGCTCTTTACCCTCTATCTTGGGGACCGTCTTGATCTGAGTTGCTCTTCACAAGACTCCATCCATTCTGTCAACTGGACCAAAAATCATATGGCAGTAATAGATGGAGAACACACACACATCCGCAACGGCCAACTTGAGATTGAAACAGTGGAGCTGACAGACTCTGGTCTATACGCATGCACCACCTTCAGCAACCACAGTCTTTTCTTTAACGTCACAGGTAAGTTCAAAAACATGAGATTGATATTGCTCAATCTTTGGGGTTTATCTTGTTACCCTGGGGAAGGTGATGGTCTAGTGGTTAAGGTGTTGGGCTTGAGACCAGAAGATCCTCGGTTCAAATCCCAGCCTGAATGGAACATCACTAAGGGCCCTTGGGCAAGGTCCTTAATCCCCTATTGCTCCCAGTGTGTAGTGAGCGCCTTGTATGGTAGCAGCCTGACATCGGGGTGAATGAGAGGCATAATTGTAAAGCGCTTTGAGCATCTGATGCAGATGGAAAAGCGCTATATAAATGCAGTCCATTTACCATTTATCCTGTGCATCGGCGAAGTCACGAGCAGTGCATTGTTTTCATTGGTGTTTGAGTCTTTGGACAAAATAAAAATGGCTGGATGAATTTCCTTCAACTGTGGTGAGAATATTGCTTTGATACTATGGATGGGACCGATCCTGGATCGGTATCAGGTTCCAGTACAGACGTAATTCACGTATGGGGAAAATATCGATCTAGCCCACGACATTGTCAATACCAGAGAAGAGCCACTGTGAATCCTCTCAACTGCTGTTGTTTGCTCTCAGCTTGTTTATTGCCGAGTGGGAGGAGGAGAGGGAGAGCTTTTCTGAACCTGGGCTGTTTGAGAGAGCTCTCATACGCAGTGTTCTAGCTGGAGTTAGCGGCAAAGTTCTGCCCGGCTCTCTGCTCAAATTGTCTGTTCATCGAGCACGGGTTTTCTGAAAAATTAACTGAGTTGTTGAGAGAGAAAGCGAGCGAGAGTGAGAGCCAGACAGACGGAGAGAAAGGGAGAGACAGGCAAAGAGAGAGAGAGAGCTGTCTTTGCTCTTTAAGTCTATAAAAATAAGGCAATAGAAGTACTTAATACAACAATAAAAGTACTTTCACCAAAACATCAAATCTAGGCTTTCATCTTAGATTCACCTTCTGGCAAATTGTAGCTCAACTTTCAGGGCTTCTTTTAAGAAAATCCTCATATAAAATCAACAGTAAGGATAATAATAATATTAAAGCAAACAGAGCTGTGTTCTCGGATCGGAAAAGTATCGGCAGATATCCAAATTCGGGTATCGGGATCAGATCAGAAGTGAAAAATTGTGGATTGGTGCATCCCTATTTGATAGATATCTAGAGGTGATTTAGATTTTGGAGTACTTAACTCACAGGTCAAGCAACAATCAAGAACAAAGCATGTATTGGCAAAATATTTGTGATTAGTTGGTGTGAATGGCTTCATAATTTAGTTCTTTGATTCAGTCATATGTAGTCAAAAGCATCATTACAGACATTTACATTTGTAGAGTGTACAGGGTATGTGTCAGTCCTCTAACTCTAACTGAACCATCCCTTAGTTATGCTGCTATAGACGTAGACTGCTGGGGGGTTCCCATGATGCACTGTTTCTTTCTCTTTTTGCTCTGTATGCACCACTCTGCATTTAATCATTAGTGATCGATCTCTGCTCCCCTCCACAGCATGTCTTTTTCCTGGTTCTCTCCCTCAGCCCCAACCAGTCCCAGCAGAAGACTGCCCCTCCCTGAGCCTGGTTCTGCTGGAGGTTTCTTCCTGTTAAAAGGGAGTTTTTCCTTCCCACTGTAGCCAAGTGCTTGCTCACAGGGGGTCGTTTTGACCGTTGGGGTTTTACATAATTATTGTATGGCCTTGCCTTACAATATAAAGCGCCTTGGGGCAACTGTTTGTTGTGATTTGGCGCTATATAAAAAAATTGATTGATTGAAATTGATTGATTGTTAGAAAGGCTGCGCCAGCTCAAATTGTCATGTTTAGCATGTGGTGGCCAAGTGGTTAATGCACTTGGTTTCAGTTCAGAAGGCTCCGGGTTCAAATCCCACCCCTGCCACATTTCTCCATGTAATGTGGAGTTGCGTCAGGAAGGGCATCCGGCGTAAAACCTGTGCCAATTCAACATGCAGATCCACCTTGGATTTGCTGTGGCAACCCCGAGTGCAAACAAGGGAGCAGCCGAAGGGACTTACTTAGCATATACAGCGGTTGGCAACCCACAGCTCCAGAACCTTCCCGGAGTGGCATCCCGGGCGCCATCAGACGCTACAAATTCGTGGGGGTCGTATGGCGACGGACACGCCACCATCGCCCGGTGTGTTGCTCTGCTTTTGCTGCGAAAATTTGCCCCGGTGCGTCATCAAATAGGAGGAGCTTCCATTCCTCTCGCCGGCTCCGGTTGTCAGTCAAGTTAACATGACGGACCTTGATCACATGGAGCGAGTTGTTGTGGAAAGCTGACAAACGTCATGAGACGTTCCCAATTCAGGGAGTATCACTATTTACTGCAGGAGCTGCGTCTGGATGACGGCTGCTTTCAGCGGTCCTTCCACCTCTGTGGGACCCAGTTTGAGGACCTCCTGTCCCATTCACGCGCGCACATGTACACAATAAAAAAAAAAAAAAAACTGCTGCCTGCTGTGGGACTGCTCCTCGCTCTTCCCCCCCAAAACTCTGTCATAATTGTCTTTAGAAACCAGTCACCATTTGTTTTATTATACATCTGTGTAGTTAATTAATAAAATATTCTCCACAGACGATTCGCTCGCCTGTGCACATAAAAAAAAAAAAGAAAAAAGAAACTCCACTCCCCCTGCTGTGGGGCTGCTGCTCGCTCCAAAAACTGTCATAATTGTGTCCTGCTCACAGGCTGGCTACCAGATACAGGACATGTATCCAGACATCTCCACGTCACTACATATTCAGCCCCTGATTGTTCGTCTCGTCGCGCCGCGATGAACAAAGTTCAGATTTTTCAGCTTGGGGTGGAGGGCAATGCGACGTGATGCGACACAATATCGCGCCACAAACGCCCCAGTTGCTCAAAATCACTTCACTCTCGTCGCTTCATTCGCGTCCATCGTGTCGCGCTGCATGACTTGGCGCCAAAACGCGTCATTCCATAGGGATTACATGGCAACCTGTCGCTGCTGTCGCTCGCGTTGCACCCGGTGTGAACGCAGCATAAGACATGTTTTAAGACATGCAGGTTAGGTGAAATGGAAACTTTAATTTATTCATAGGTGTGCATGTGAGTTTGAATAAGTTTGTCTGTTTGCATGCTGTCTCTGAGCAAATACAATAATGTTGGGTGGTATACCAGTTTGAAATTTATATCTTGTTCCATCCATCTTCTGTACCTGTTTACTCCAAATAAGTGTCACTGGGGCTGGAGCCTATCCCAGCAGTCATAGGGCATGAGGCAGGGTACACCCTGGACAGGATGCCAGTCTATCACAGGGCCACATATAGACAGATGGACACATTCACAGCTGCACACATACCTACGGTCATTTTTTACTCAAGGCCAAAATATGCCGATTGGGTATTGCGAAGACTTCGCATCCGTCCGTCTGTTTGTGCTCATCATTAGTCCAGTCCTATTACAGCAAGGTTCTTCAAATTCACAGAGAGCATTCTTGGAACAGAGACCTTAGACAAGTTAAAAGATGGCTAACCTTGACCTATTCTAAGGGGTCAAAAGGTCACATCCTTCCTACAAACTTTCATTGAGTACATACGAGGTCTATTAGATAAGAAACCGACACTTTTTTTTTTAACTATATGGATTTGAATGACGTGTGATTACACCAATCATGCTTGAACCCTCGTGCGCATGCATGAGTTTTTTCACGTGTGTCAGTGACGTCATTTCCCTGTGGGCAGGCCTTGAGTGAGATGTGGTCCAGCCCTCTCGGCTGAATTCCTTTGTTTCACACGCTGCTCGAGACGGCGCGCGTTGCTTTATCAAAAATTTTTCTGGACCTGTGAGGAATATCCGAGTGGACACTATTCGAGAAATTCAGCTGGTTTTCGGTGAAAAGTTTAACGGCTGATGAGAGATTATGGGGTGTTTCTGTCGCTGTAAGGACTTCCCACAGAGCGGGACGTCATGCAGCGCTTCCAGGCGCCGTCGTCGGCCTGTTTCGACCTGAAAACATCCTAATTTAAGGCTTAATTCACCCAGGACGTCGTGAGAGAACAGAGAAGATTCAGAAGAGGCTGGCATGAGGACTTTATGCGGACATTCCACTTTTAAGGACATTTTTTAATGAAAGACGTGCGCGCAAATTCGCCGAGTCGTTTCCGTGATGACTCGGCGAATCTGTGTGCGCCGCGACAGGAAAAACACCTCTGTGTTGAAAACCATTTGTAAAATTCAGGTGGCTTTTGATGGCTTTCAACAATTGAGTAACTGAGAAATTGTTTAACAGCTTGGGCATGTTCCAACTTGCCCGTTAAGGTTTCCAACGGAGGTGTTTTTCCTGTCGCGACCCCCCGTGGTCGGGTCCGGCCCGACATGCGACTCTGCCCGCACGTTCTTTCATTACAAAATCTCCGTTAACAATGGAATGTCCGAATAAACTCCTCATGCCGACTTCTTCTGAAAGTTCTCTGTTCTCTGACGACTTACTGGGTCAACAGAGCCTGAAATGTGGAAGTTTTCAACTTGAAACGGTGAGACACTGCCGCCTTGAAGCGCAGATCGCCGTCAGGCACCGTGGGCCGTCCTTATGGCGACACTACCAGACCAAAATCTCTCATCAGCCGTTAAAATTTTTACCGAAAACCAGCTGAATTTATCGAATGGTGTCCACTCAGTTGTGCCTTACAGTTTTGAAAAAATTTTGATCAAACAAAGCAGCAGTCTCTGAGCCATTGCTAAACAATGAAAAAACGAGAGGGTGGGCGACTCCTCACTCAAAGACTGCCCACAGGCGAATGACGTAACCGACAGGCGTGAAAAAACTCTCGCATGCCCACGAGGGTTCAAGCATGTCTGATGTAATCACACGTGATTCAAATCCATATGGTTTTTGAAAAAATAATAAGGTCGGATACTTTTCTAATAGACCTTGTATGGCCGGGCGGTATTTTAGCATTGCATTGTATTTAAAGTTTCCATTTCACCTAACCTGCATGTCTTTGAATGTGGGAGGAAGCCGAGCACCCGGAGAGAACCTATGCAAACATGGAGAGAACATGCAACCCTCACATAGAAAGGCCCCAGGTAGGAAGCGATCTTGTGACCTTCTTGCTGTGAGGCATCAGTGCTAACCGCTAAGCCACCGTGCTTAGTTCGAAATGAGTAAATAAGCTTCATATCAGGAAAGTCTGTTTAAAACTTTAAAGCATTAATTTTTACTGCACGTCTGCTTCGCTTCTGATTGGGGTAAAGAAGGGAATTGTGGGTACTCAGTTGATCCAGAGGGCTTTTCTGACATACTGTATTGACAGTGGACCTAAATTCACACAAAAACATAAAATCAGAATACAAAAAAGGTTTTTGTTTCTCTGTTTAACAATTTGTATAACTAAGATTGCAAATACAAATTGTAAATCTCAAAAACGTATGTACAAATGTAGCAAACAGTTATGTACAACTATTTACATTAAAATGCAGGAAATGCTTCAGGTGCCACACAAATTATTTGTGCCACTCACAAAACAATTTCTGTCCAACACAAGACAGAAGGGACACAGGCCTGACCAGGTGGACAACAGGAGGAGTGTCACTCTTCTTATTGTCCACTTGGATGCAGTGTTGACTTTGGTGCCTTTTTGGCCAGGATTTTTTATTGTTTTAGGCCGGGGGTGATTTCATTGATAATCAGGTTTCATAGCAGGTGATTTCATTGATGATCAGGTGCTTATGTTCAGAGGAGAAGCTCATCAACAACCCATCTGCTGAGGTGATTGGTTGCAAGGAAAACCTGCAATGTCTCGACCCATCATAGCACGATTGCCCACCCCTGATTTAGGCCTTGCATTTTTGTCACCAATGCTAAAGGGGAAGTCATGCCCCCCCGCGCAGCTGCCATGGCGACAGAGGAGACAACACAGTGAAAATCCCATTTTGCGTTTTTGCAAAAGCGTGCACCAAAAATGATCACAATATTCAGGAAAAAGCCTGGCATAAATTATCAATCATGATTCAAGTTATACCATGCCTATTAACAAAATTTTAAAAACTAGGATATAGTTTAAAGCCCACACTTTCAACACACATTCAAACGGACACTCAGACTGTGGCTTATTGGTACATCCACTTAATTTGGTCATGTAAATTTGACACATCTTCGTGTCAGATGACTCCAGAGAGTTACAACATATTAATGGATTTTTGGCTGAACCACCCACTACTGATGCGCAGTAATCATAAATGTTGCAAATGATTTGCGCTGGTCAATAATTACAAATGTGCCATTATGAATTGGCAGTCATGTACATGTCTGCTTCTGGTTGTCCAGAAAGCCTATCTCTTATCAGAGTGAAAATACTGTGTGAACATGTGTATAAGTGAAATTGTGTCTAGATGTCTAACCATTTATTGCCTCTGTTCCATCAGTTGACATCTTGGCTTCATCTGAGGATGATGACGATGATGAGTCTTCATCAGAAGAAGCAAAGCTCTTGGGCAGTCAAAAGCTGCTACGTGAGTTTCCTGATCTTTGTCACGAGTGCAAGTGCAACAATTATTCATTGTTCTTTTGCACACAGCTTCAGGGTTGTAAGTAATTATTGTGATTGGTCAGTGATGTGGGCCGTTGTGATTCGATTAGTGTGCATGTGTGTGGGCCATGTTTGGGTGAATCACTTCACCGAATCACATGGCTTTCACTGCCTCAATAGCAGCTTTGATACAAGGAGTGGCATGCGGTGACCAACAGTGGTTAACCTTAGATGTCACCCAATTTGTCTATGCAGCAATTAAAGGGCTCAGGCTTTGTCATCTGGTTACGAGTGCATGCTGTGTCCATGACCAGCTATGTGCTGCCAAGTGATGCAGACACGCATGCTGACCTTGACTGTGCTGTGACTCAGAGCTGGATTTAAATTTACTCATCATGAGTAAGAAAATGTTGAAGCTTCAGTTAAAATGTAATTTGAGTTTACAGTCTGTCGAACCCAGGGACAAAAGTTTTTTTTTGTTTGTTTGTTTGTTTGTTTTTTAAGTATGCGCATTTAATAGTATTTACTAAATGGAGCTTGAGTTTTAGGTTGCATGAAATATTTCAGGTTTTATTTTAATACAATAGAATGTCTGTTTTGTGTCTATTAATTGCAATGTGTACTTTTCTGCTGTGCAGATTAACTACTCTGGCTTTTTTTTTTTTTTTTTTTTTTTTTTTTTAGCAATGGCTCCACAGTGGGCTCATCCAGAAAAAATGGAGAAAAAGCTTCATGCTGTCCCAGCCAGTAAGACTGTCAAGTTTCGATGTCAAGCCAGTGGCAACCCAACTCCAACTTTGAAATGGTATAAGAATGGCAAGGAGTTCAAGAGAGACCATCGTATCGGTGGATTTAAGGTTAAAAGAAACAATCTGGAAATTTGTTTTTAGATCCTCCCATCTTGGTAACACCCCCACCCTCTTTGGCATTTCTTATGTACTCACTCGTAACTCATTAACTATGACTGTAGATATGATGATGATCTCATCTTCACATTAGATCACCACCCCTTTCGCCTTGAAGGCTTTCTGCAAGTGAAAAAGCACAGACGGGTTTCATATTTGTCTTGTGGAAACAATGCAAAATGAAATCCTATTCCACAGAAAGGAAGGTTGTGCCGTAGTTACAATACCTCCAGGTGGGCAATCCAAGCCATGTATTTGGATGAAGGAACAGGCTATGGCTGTCCTCATTTTCTGTGTTGGAGTATCATTGTTTAAGAAACTGTATCCATGCAGCAGTAAAGGTATCATAATGCTGACTATACCTTTGACAGGTGATGAGGTGCAATGACACTTTTTATCGTGTCTTCCAGTTTCGAGTCAGGCTGTAATCCCACGTGACACAAACTGCCTTTTTTTATTACAATCAACAAGGGTTTGTTCACTCTGTTGTAGCCATGTTTACTCAGTGGATGTATTTTAGAGGAAGGTGTAAACCAGCATATTTAACCTGCCTGCATGTTGGGGCTTTGATGTCATTGATCATTTGTGAAGTTTATACCTTCATCAAGTTGGTTGTTTTTGTCTTTATTTGTTTCAAAGGATTATCTTTTATGAAACTGGTGGAAGTATTGGCTGCAATTAGATCTTGATAATTGTGCATATCAACAGTTGCTTTTTTTTTTTTTTTTTACTTTAGCATTGTGAGTTAAGGTATTTTTGACCTTGTTTAATTGCAGTTTGGATGATAATCCAGATGTTTGGATAGACATTTGTATTTCTAGAGATTCTGGATTAGATTATTTTGGACTATTTTTAGAGTTTCACTATAGTATTTTCTTAAAGCGTGTTTGTTCAATAAAAAGGGAAAGGTGAGCACCTTCAACAGTCCTTATTTTGTTGTTTATTCTTTTCTTTTTTTTTTTTGTTTGTATGTTTGTTTGTTTTTTACTCCAAAGTATTCGTAGACGATTGGTCCTGGACAAATTTTTGTGTCCAAATAAAATTAATCAGAATAGATTCGGAAAGTACAGTGAATCCAGAAAATATTCAGTGCTTCACTTTTTCCACATTTTATGTTACAGCCTTATTCCAAAACAAAGAAAATTTATTTTTACCCCTCAACCTTCAGCTCACATCACCCCATAATGACAACATGAAAGTATTTTTCTGAAATTTTTGCAAATTTGTTAAAAAAAAAAAATAAAAATAAGAAATCACATGTACATAAGTATTCACACTCTTTGCTCAATACTTTGTTTGTGCACCTTTGGCAGCAATTACTGCCAAAGGTTAGTCTTCTTGATTATTATGCCACAAGCTTGGTGCACCTATCTTTGAGCAGTTTTTGCCATTCCTCTTTGCAGCACATCTCAAGATCCATCAGGTTGGTTGGGGAGCGGCAGTGCACAGCCATTTTCAGACCTCTCCAGAGATGTTCAATTGGATTCAGGTCTGGGTTCTGGCTGGGCCACTCAAGGACATTCACAGAGTTGTCCTGAAGTCACTTCTTTGATATCTTGGCTGTGTGCTTAGGGTCATTATCCTGCTGAAAGATGAACCGGTGCCCTAGTCTGAGGTCAAGAGAGCTCTGGAGCAGGTTTTTTTAATCCAAGATGTCTCTGTACATTGCTGGATTCGTCTTTCCCTCAATCCTGACTAGTCTCCCACTTCCTGAATGCTGAAAAACATCCCCACAGCATGATGCTGCCACCACCATGCTTCACTGTAGGGATGGTATTGGCTAGGTAATGAGTGGTGTCTGGTTTCCTCCTGGCAGTCATGCCAAAGAGTTCCATCTTTGTCTCATCAGAATAGAGAATTTTGTTTCTCATGGTCGGAGAGTCCTTCAGGTGCCTTTTGGCAAACTCCAGGTGGGCTGCCATTTGCCTTTTACTAAGCAGTGGCTTCCATCTGGCCACTCTACCATACAGGCTTGATTGGTGGATTGCTGCAGAGATGGTTGTCCTGGATGGTTATTCTCTGTCCACAGAGGAATACTGGAGCTCTGACAGAGTGACCATCGGGTTCTTGATCACCTCCCTGACTAAGGCCCTTCTCACGCGATTGTTCAGTTTAGACGGTCGGCCAGTTCTAGGAAGAGTCCTGGTGGATCCAAACTTCTTCCATTTATGGATGATGGAGGCTACTTTGCTCATTGGGACCTTCAAAGCAGGAGAAATGTTTCTGTACCATTCCCTAGATTTGTGTCTTGAGACAGTTCTGTCTCAGAGGTCTACAGACAATTCCTTTGACTTCATGCTTGGTTTGTGCTCTGATATGCACCGTCAACTGTGGGACCTTATATGTACAGGTGCTGGTCATATAATTAGAATATCATGAAAAAGTTGATTTATTTCAGTAATTCCATTCAAAAAGTGAAACTTGATATTATATTCATTCATTGCACACAGACTGATATATTTTAAATGTTTATTTCTTTTAATTTGATAACTGACAACTAATGAAAATCCCAAATTCAGTATCTCAGAAAATTATATTACTTAAGACCAATACAAAAAAGGATTTTTAGAAATGTTAGCCAACTGAAAAGTATGAACATGAAAAGTATGAGCATGTACAGCACTCAATACGTAGTTGGGGCTCCTTTTGCCTTAATTACTGCAGCAATGCGGCGTGGCATGGAGTCGATCAGTCTGTGGCACTGCTCAGGTGGTATGAGAGCCCAGGTTGCTCTGATTGTGGCCTTCAGCTCTTCTGCATTGTTGGTCTGGTGTGTCGCATCTTCCTCTTCACAATACCCCATAGATTTTCTATGGGGTTAAGGTCTGGCGAGTTTGTGGCCAATTAAGATCAGGAATACCATGGTCCTTAAACCAGGTACTGGTACCATTGACACTGTGCAGTTGCCAAGTTCTTTTGGAAAATGAAATCTGCATCTCCATAAAATTGGTCAACAGCAGAAAGCGTGAAGTGCTCTACAACTTCCTGGTCGATGGCTACATTGACCTTGGATCTCAGAAAACCCAGTGGACAACGCCAGCAGATGACAGGGCACTCAAACCATCACTGACTGTGGAAACTTTACACTGGACCTCAAGCAATGTGGATTCTTGCCTCTCCTTTCTTCCTCCAGACTCTGGGACCTTGATTTTTAAAGGAAATACAAAATTTACTTTCATCAGAGAACATACGAGGTCTGTTAGAAAAGTATCAGACCTTTTTATTTTTTGCAAAAACCATATGGATTTGAATCACGTGTGATTGCATCACCCAAGCTTGAACCTTCATGCGCATGCGTGAGTTTTTTCACGCCTGTCGGTTGCGTCATTCACCTGTGAGCAAGCTTTGTGTGAGCAGTGGTCCACCCCTCTCGTCGGATTTTTATTGCGAATAAATGTCTGAACGATTTGGAGCTTTGCTGCATCAATTTTTTCCAGAAACTGTGAGAGACCTCCAGGTGGACACCATTCGGAAAATTCAGATGGCTTTCAGGGACCATTTTATGGGGTTACACAGATTAAGGAGTGCTCCAGCCGGTTTAAAGACCGCCCACAGCGTCTGAGAGCGCGCCGCGCTCCGAGCGCCGATTGACAGGCTGACACCCCGCTAAAACAACCAGATCATTTCCAACGTGAAGGCTTTGTTGATCCGGGACGTCGTCTGACTTCCACAAAAAAGGCATAAGGCGTGGACATCAGCACTTTTTCGGCACATTCTACTGTTACAGGAGTTTTTTTCATGGAAAAAGAAGCGGATGGATGCGCCACCATGCCGCTCATGGCGCGGCACAAAACCACCTCCGTGTTGGTCTCACAGGACGGCTTTGAGATGGATTTCAGACGGCTGTCTATGGCTTTTTAGTCGTGTGACTATCCGAGAAATTGTGCATGAGCTGGACATGCCCCAACATGTCCTGTGAGGCTTCATCACGGCGTTGCTTTGCGTCATGCGGCTCTGCCGCGACGCGCAGAATTTCTCAGCATGTCTGTCTCAATGTGCTTAATCTGTGTAATCCCCATAAATTGGTCCGTGAAAGCCATCTGAATTTTCCGAATGGTGTCCACCTGGAGATCTCTCACAGTTTCTGGAAAAAATTGATGCAGCAAAGCTCCAAATCGTTCAGACATTTATTCGCGATAAAAATCCGACGAGAAGGATGGACCACTGCTCACACAAAGCCTGCTCACAGGTGAATGACGCAACTGACAGGCGTGAAAAAACTCACGGATGCGCTCGAAGGTTCAAGCTTGGCTGATGCAATCACACGTGATTCAAATCCATATGGTTTTTGCAAAAATAAAAAGGTCGGATACTTTTCTAACAGACCTCGTAACTTTGGACCACTCAGCAGCAGTCCAGGCCTTTTTGTCTTTGCCCAGGCAAGATGTCAAGTCAGCAGTCTTCCCCATGATTGTGTAGCTGACACAACTAGACACCAGTTAAAGGCCTTTGCAGGTGTTTTGAGTTAATTAGCTGATTAGAGTGTGTCACCAGGTGTCTTCAATATTGAACCATTTCACAATATTCTAATTTTCTGAGATACAGAATTTGGGGTTTTCATTAGTTGTCAGTTATAATCATCCAAATTCAAAGAAATAAACACTTGAAATATATCAGTCTGTGTGGAATGAATGTATACATACAAGTTTCACTTTTTGAATGGAATTACTGAAATTAATCAACTTTTTCATGATATTCTAATTATATAACCAGCACCTGTAGACAGGTGTATGCCAACTGAATTGGAGTGCCAGGTCGACTCCAATTAAGCTGTAGAAACATCTCAAGGATGATCCATGAAAACAGGATGCACTTGAGTTAAATTTTGAGCTTCATGGCAAAGGCTGTGAATACTTACTATATGTAAATGTGATTTCTTTTTCTTTTGTTTTAAATAAATTTGCAAAAATCTTAAATTTCACATCGTCATTATGGGGTATTATGTGCAGAACTTTGAGGGGAAAAATGAATTTCATCCATTTTGGAATAAGGCTGTGACATAAAATCAGGCAAAGAGAAGCACTGTGAATACTTTCTGGATGCACTGTTATAAGTGTTTGTTTACTGGGACATAGTGATTGCTATATTTTGAGTTGTTGGTTTGGCAACTCCATAGCTCAGACTATAACATTTGGCTTCTTAAATTCCAAAGTTTTATTGAACAAGCATTTAACCTATTGAGATAACTGTTCAGTAATGTAAGTGAATTGTTGCATTAGGCTGTATGTATGTAATGAGTGCCACTGGAGCATTCAGGTTTTGGCTTCAAATTCAAACAGCGGACGTTGTGATGGCCAGAAATCTCTTCTTGTACACAAAATATTAGCGCCCGACTGATATACTTTGAAAAGTACTCACTATCGGCCGAAATTTTGCCAATAGAACGCCGATAATTTCTCATAAACAGAACAGTTACTGAAATAATGTTTGTGTTGGCAATGTAAAATGTCCTTGCACCATTTGTCCAGTAGATGGAGCTCTGACTCCATTCAACTGAGAGCTGCCTACACCCCTGCTTAAAGTAGACCTGCATTGAAATAAATGCAATCAGATCTTTGGACCAAAAAATGACATATTTACACATAAGATCCTTCTGAATGTAGTAAAGTAAATCTGCAAGCCCAGATCTGTCATTTAACGGAGAAATCTTCATTTGAAAATGACAAATTTAAAGCTAACATTTAGCCCTCCGCAAATTGTCCCTCTCATCATGGACGCTGCCGAGACGTCAGAGACGAGACCCTCTCCCAGCATGCATTGCGCGTGCCAACTGTAATTTGTGGATTTACGTCAGTTTGCATCTGCACCTTTTCTTGTCTTATACGGAAGGATCTACTTTTTAAAACTTCATATTGTCTTGCAGTATGCTTGGTGAGTACACATTTCTTTTATTTGTGCTTGAAAATTATTTTTGTGGACTTTTTCATACGCCCGTTTGAGTGGTGTCGCATTGAAAATCTACTGTCTTTCACCTCCGGTGTACCGTCGCGGGCTACGGAGGCGAGACCCGCAAAGAATTCAAGTCATTAAAAATATATAAACCTCTCTCAGCGGCCACGGAGCTCTGCGGCTCCGATTACTGAGACGTGCGGCGCTGCGGATTTTGCAGCAAGAAGTCTGTCCTTGCGAGCAACAGGTGTCACCGCGCGCACTGCATTAAAACGGCGAGCGTAGTCTCTGGACTTGTGCCAAGTTGGCTGCAACTCCATTCAGTAGACAGAGAGGTGGTGCTGGCTGCACAGCAGACACGGGGGTGTGAGTGCCGCGGCGGAATTTAACGAGCGCATGCACTCGGTAAGCGTATCGGGGGCAGTGAGAGCGAGGCCTCAGGGAATAATGTCTCCCGCTGTCGATGCCGCCGCTGATCTGATCCCCGGATCTGAGCAAGCAGAGCTGTAGCTCACATTCATTGCAGCTTACTTTTGGATGTTGAAACCAGAATGTGTATAACAGTAACATTACTAAGAGATAAAATCAATTTCAATGTGGGATCGGACTGAAGGCGGGAGCGCGTCGTCTTGTCACCGACATCATGGAAATGATCCGGATGTACAAACTGTTTTCACAGAGGGCTAAATGTTAGCTGCAAATTTGTCATTTTTAAACGAATATTTTTCCGCTGAATTACAAATTTGGGCTTACAGATTTACTTTACTGCATTCACAAGGGTCGTATAAATACATATCAGCTATTTCTTTTCTGAAATCTGACCACATTTATTTCAATGCAGGTCTCCTTTAAATGTGTTCATCACCAGCCCACGTAGTTCGCCGTCACACTGCACTGATCGGCTGACAAAAGCATACAAATAAGTTTATAAGGACGTTGTTTGTAATAACTTTGCGATTACATTCACCCCACATTTCTCCCATTTCAGTTCAACTCAGTTTGATTAACTCAGCTGATGTAGTAATGTGTCAAATGTGCTTCATTGCGTCGGTCACACTTTTTATTAAGTCCATGTTGTGTAGACCTTATTTCTAGCATGAAAAACATTTGTTTACTGCTAAGAGGTTGAAACATTCAGATTCACTGGTCATCTGGAAGGGTTCTGCGAATTACTGCCATTCGCCATTAACCATCTGGGGCCAACGCCATCGTATACGACGGCTGGGACCAAGCTTTACTAAATTGTAAATAACTTTTTAATGATATAAGATAGAAACATACTTTTTTTTTTATTTTTGCTGAAACGTTAACTCCGGACTTTCGATCCACTATCGGCCATCTTGGTACTCCTCATAGAAGATGTGTGATGACGTGCGCAATGTGAGTGTCCAATCGGAATTGGTTCTCTGTCACGTGGTTTTCCAAAATCCAATCGTATGGCAGATTTACCTCACGTGATATGGCAAAGATCATTTTCAGGAGTGATATCTTACTAGTTGGCCTGTTTGAATAGCCCCCTAACTGCTCCAATTGCATTTTTGCATTTTTTTTTAAATTGAAAATTCTTCTCTGTTATAAAGTTGATCAATATGAGGACAAAGCTTCAGCTTTTAACTCATACCTTTTTTGTTAAGGGACCAAAAACAACATTTTATTCATTAAAAAAAAAAGTCTGATTTATTGATTATCGGCATTTTTTCATCCAAATATCGTTATCGGCATCGGCCTCAAAAAAATCCATATCGGTCGGACTCTACAAAATATTATGAATATTTTACACTGTGAGGCAGTGAAAATCTGATGGTTCTCAGTGGATAGCTGTACATACAGCTGTCACAGTTGTGGGATTTACTGTATGTTGATGTTTTGAAACAATCACTCAATTGTCGCACTGAGTACACTAGTACCTGCTTTGTCCTATGCTTTCTCAGCTCATCTCTTTCCAGCTGGGACGCATTTAGGGGTTTGCTCTGTGCTGCCCCACACCCCCAGCCCACACTACCTGAAAAGCTAGCCAAGCGGCACACTTTACCATCTGGCTGCTTTTTTCTTCAGTTAAGGTGCAAAGGTCTGCGTCAGCGGTTGGGGACGTCTGTCATCCCTCCCACACTCTGCTTTTATGACCAGGCTTCTCTATTGTTCATATCGTCTGCGTGGAGACATGCAAGACTGGTGAAATAATGTGGACCACATGTATGAAGTCAAGCACAACACATCTGGCAGCAGGCAGCTGGATTCCCTCTGGATATCACGTTTTAACTAAATGAGGGAAACCGTATGGCTCGGGTTCTGTATGCATGTTTGATGTTGGCATAGCCTTAGAGGTTTGCTGGTCTAGTCACACACTCCCGGTCTTGGTAGATTTATGGAAGAAAAATTATAAGGTGTCTTTGAAAAATGAGCTGGAGCTAATAAGGCAGGTTGGGGCAGATACACAATGAAAAATGTACATCCCAGTTTTCGTGGTGGGTTTGTAGATTAGGCATAAAATCCAACACATGTATATCCAACAGGTAGAGGTGAAAGATGTTTCACATTTCTAAGCAATTCCACATCTGTCTGCATTTGTTGACAATAAACACAATGGTTTGTTACAATAATATGAGATCTGATTATTTAACTGTATCACTCCTCCATGCTGTTTCTGACGTATAGGTCCGTGACCATGTGTGGACCATCATCATGGAATCTGTAGTGCCTTCTGACAAAGGAAACTACACCTGTGTAGTAGAAAACCAGTATGGCAGCATCAATCACACCTACCAGCTTGATGTAGTGGGTAAGTGTGTCCTTGTATTTAGCTTGTTTCATGCTGATAGTAAAAATTCAGTCCTTTAGGCTGCTCCTGTAGCGATTTGTAGCTGAGACAATTAAAAAAAAAAGAAAAAAAAAAAACAGGATGCAGGCAGCCAGGACAATGAGAAATGTGTAGGGAAAAAAAAAACATGCCGCTTTAATTATTCAGGTGAACATACGAATACAACCAAACCAGGTGCAGGGACGCAAATAAAAAAGTGTACAACAATAAACTCAGGGCTGAGAATACATAGGAGGTGCAGAGCAGCGGATAAAACTACAGACGGCTGAAAACAAAGTTTAGGAATAATCGAACATGGTGTACTTACAAAAACAGTGATCACGGATGAGAGCAATGAGAACAACACAGAACAACTTCATCAAATGACTGGCAACCCAACAGACGAGTGTGGCTAAAATCAAAACAACTGAGTGACAGGTGCAATAATCAGGGCAGACAACCAAAGGAACACAAGGTGACTAAACAGACATCAACAAGTACGAGGAAAATAAAACCGTATCAGGAAACAAAACCTGAGACAAAAAGACATTAAGTACACAGAATGCAAAAACAACCGTAAACACACAAGCAAAGATAAACCACCCAACCAATAATCAAATAAGTGTGCAAAACTACATCAGAGCATACACGCAGAAAATCAAAACGGAACTCAAACACACCCATGGCGACGTGGACCAGGGGCACACAGAGAGACACACACACACACACACCAAACTCAGAGACGAAGCAGAGGAACATGTAACACATGCGCACACCAGACTTTGACCCGTTTTCATTCAGGGTCGCCACATCAGATTCAAGGTGGATCTGCATGTTGATTTAGCACATTTTTGCTGGATGCCCTTCCTGATGCAACTCCACATTACATGGAGAAATGTGGCAGGGGTGGGGTTTGAACCAGGAGCCTTCTGCACTGAAACCAAGCGCACTAACCACTAGGCCACCACCCGTGTTGTTTCATGCTGATAGTATAGTACTGAATTTAAGTTCAAGTTTTTTCAGCTTATCTCTTTTTTCCAACATTCCGAAATCCGACATTGATCTGCATGTTTAATTGGGACAAGTAATGGGGAATAGATATATTTGAACCTTGGACGTTCTGCTTTGGAAACAACCACTCTATCTACTTTGCCACCACGGTGCCCACAGTCCTGAATTTTAAGTACAGAATACAATAAAACTTGCCTAAATTGTCATTGTATAAATCAGATATTTGCACTCACCGGACAAAAGCAAAAGTCCCATTGCTTTTGTATGGTTTTCCGTGTAATAAACACTGTATATAACAGATTTTGTATAACGTATTTTTACCGATTGCAATGCATTCGGACTGCAGTGTCCAGTAACAGAGGTATGAAATGAAGTTCAGCACGCACACTCAACAATTTAAGGAAAGTGGGTACCATATTTTACAAACCCGGTGTCACCGACCAAACTGTCCCCCCTGAAAATCAGTCTGCCTTTTGCTTCTGCGCATGCGTCATTAGCCGCAGTACACGGAATAAAACCTTGTTTCTGCTTAAAACTGCACTCCAGTCATCATCTGTCTCAGCAACAGATATCTAAAGCTTTTGTACAACAATCATTTCCACATAAATTCAGCATTATTTAATCATAAAAGACAGCTGAAGCGATCAGAGCGCTAGCCGATGCGTTCACAGCGCGTCAGTCATTTCAAAGCCTCACGGAATTTTGCGCAGTTTCTGATTAAAAAAAACAAAAAAACAAATGGCCTTGTTTTTGCTTAAAACTGACATAACTGACTGCAATAATTTAAGAGGTTTTACCCTTATCATCTAATGGTTAATAATCCCATTAATCCATTTGATTGCATTGGGTGAAGAGACTCCGTCTCAGACGTGCTGCTGTGGTCCAAAATGACACATGCGCAGATGCAAAAGGCAGACCGATTATTAGGGTGGACCGTTCGGTCTGCGACACCAGGCTTTATTTTTTTCAAACCATGCTCAGACCTGGTGCCTAAACAAGGCACATGCATATTTACATAAAGCTGCTTGCTTCCTACACTGTAATATGGTGTTACGTTTCACACATGGCCCTGGGTGTGGCAAACCAAAGCCGCATTAGATCAGAGCCCTCTGCGTGGCCAGGAACCTGTGCACCTGCTAAATGACAGAGACCACAAGGACTGTGATTTTTCACTTTTCTGGTTTCACTTTTTCCTCTCCCATCATATTTTGAAAGTTTTTGCAGTGCGTGCACGATTACATTTCAGTCATATCAAAATTCATAGGACTTCCATGCTAACGCCACCGTGTCCATTTTTTTTTCAGAACGCTCTCCACACAGGCCAATTCTGCAGGCTGGTCTGCCAGCTAATCGGACCGCTGTGGTGGGCAGTGATGTGGAGTTTGAGTGCAAAGTGTTTAGTGATCCTCAGCCGCATATTCAGTGGCTGAAGCATATTGAGGTTAACGGGAGCCGTGTTGGTCCTGACGGGTTACCATACGTCCGTGTTCTCAAGGTAGGAGTTCACTTTGACAAGTGCTGCAGCTCGATCTGTATTAAATCACTCATATAAGACACATCTTAATCACTTGAGTTTTTAAAAATTGAAGTGAACACTTTTCTGGAACTGAGGCACATTATTTTTATTCTTGTCAGTTGTTTTATTGAATCCACAATATTGAGTGTGAAAGAGGGCCAAAGTGCACCAAAAACTACATTTTTTAAAATCTCTTTTATAAGTCAAAATAATAGCCTATGTGTCTTTGTTAATTTTGTTTACCAGTGTTTTTCTTGACTGTTTATTTATTGTTGTTGCATGTTGCACATGACTTGTTTTTATTTCCAGCATTCTGGTGTTAATAGCTCGGATACTCAGGTGCTGACCCTCTACAATGTGACTGAAGAGGAGAGCGGAGAATATATATGTAAAGTGTCCAATTATATAGGAGAGGCCAATCAGTCAGCCTGGCTGACAGTCACCAGATATGATTCCACAGGTAACCACCACGCAGGTGTGCAGGACAAGGCTGTCAGGACCGTCTGGAAAATTTGGGCCATTTACCTCGAGACAACCTCAGCTGTTTCTCTCCTCCCTCTGTTTCTCCCTCCCTCTCTTCTGCTTCAGTGCTCTTGAGTGTAAATGACACTATGGAAAATTCCCAGCAGAACGTTGAATGTGTGTAGTGTCAGGTTTATGTTGGACCCCTTCTCACTACTGCCCCATGCCTGTGCTCTGCCTTCCTAATATAGGCCTTTCTTGCCATTGTCTTCTATTATTCTCGCTCTTTTGCCCTTCAAAGTCCTTAAAGGCCGTGCTTTTGGTATTTTCCAGCTTTCTCACTCACCCGTCTTTCACAGGCCTCCTGTTATTTGTCCACTACGTACATAGTTTGCCAAAGTGAGAGTGAAATTGTTGTATGCGACAGTTGGACTGTGCCCTGTTCTGCTGTGGAGTTTTCCATGTTACTCATCTCGTGCATGTAGAGATGAGACTAAAGTATTCAATGTGGTGATGGGATGACCCATTCAGGGGTTCAGCAGTGCAGAATCTAGCTAACCAGTTCCCCACTAACAGAGACTGGAGGGTTGTTCCTGGCGGAATACTTTCCAGGAGTTCCCGGTGTTGTTTTTGGTGGGGAAGGTGATAAGGGATCGTGGAGGAAAACACTCCTCCATCTCTTTTTTCTTTCAGAAACCTTTACTCATGGTTCCTTTTTCCCTCTTGGGCCTCTTGTTGGGTCTGCTTCCTTTATTTTATAGACCGCTGGCCTTAACACCACGGACAAAGAAATGGAAGTCCTCCAACTGAGAAATGTGTCTTTTGATGACGCTGGGGAGTACACCTGCTTGGCGGGCAATTCTATCGGGTTCTCTCATCACTCTGCATGGTTGACCGTTTTTGAAGGTATCAGTGGTTCTATCTCTCTCTGAATTTCCTTCTCCTATCTGTGTCCCTCACTCTAGCCTGGTTGTCCACGATCCACATTTCACAGAATAGGATCTGGTCTGACTCTAGTTCTGTTGAAAAATGTGTGAGGAAGCCAGAGCGGGTTATTTGTTCAAAGTCTCTCTTTGTGTGTTCTCGTCATGGCTCCTGCTCCATCTAAACCTTCTTGATGGGAGAGTATGAGCCATGCTCTGATGTATCTCAAAAGAAATCTAAGAATGCCAAACAGTCTGTCTGCTGACTCAGACATTATCTCCAATAAGATGCCAACAAAATTACACCAGTCATGTTTTAATTTACAGTTTTTAATTGTACTGTGTGTGTGTGTCACATACTCATGGTTGTTTGGCAGCTCTGGTCAGATTTCACTTTGAACTCTTTACTATTCTTTTCTTTAATTGGTGTTTACATTTGATTTGATGGAAAGCGGATTTCCTTTGACAAGCGCTACGACTGACATGTATCCCCGATGTCATTTCCTGCTGTGATGCACAGTGCCTGGCTTTGATAATTGGCTCACTATCGTGGCTCTGTCTCATTCCTGAGAGGTGTCCAATTATCAAGCTGCTTGTCAGCTACTTCACACAAGTGCAGCTCACTTGTGTTGCTGGTGTTGGTTACAGGTACAACGGGTACACTGCAGTCAGCGTGACATCCTTGGTTTTGGATGAAGATATGGCAGTTATTCAACATCTGGTGCCCCCACCCATTGGACTTCATATGAACCATGTGCAATCATACAAACAAAAACTTGGGAAATTTGGAGAAAGTGGAGAAGAGCTATAGGAATCACTCTGTCCATCTCTGTCTTGTAAGCACAATAGTTTGTGGCTTTCGATGAAACTTAACACAATGGTAGTACACCACATAAATGTGTGGATAAAAGAAAATAATTCTGGTCTGAATTTTTGGTGGAAGATGTGTGTTTTTAATATTTCATATTTGTTGGTTATACACAGTGGTGGGCACAGTTCCGCTAACCACTAATTATCGAAGATAATGTTTTCATTATTGGATTAGCTTTTCAGATAACTTTGAAAACTGTCAGTGACCAATTATCTTCCGATAAGTTTTGGTCTGATAAATTTTTAGACGACTAACATTTTTGCAGACGTAGCTTTTTGTAATAGAAGTGAAGTTCTATCCTCTATAAATAGAGAAGAACTGGTTCCAGAAAGAAACTGCTCTATCCTCTGCAGGCAAAGGAGAACTGGTCATGGAAAAGAAAAAAAAAAACCTCATTTCTTTTGACCCCACACTAATACGCTGGCAATAGCACCAAAGTCATCCAGAGGCATACAGTTTTAACTTATGGTTAAAATTTTAACCAAACTAATTTTGGGCAAGTTATTTAAATTGTCACGTCTAAAGTTTTATAAAGTGAAAATATCTGATATATGTTTTTAGTTTTAAAGTAATGCACTAATTTTGAAGGTTTTAGTGTGGACATGGTGTGTGCGCAGTGCATTATGGGTAAAAGTTCACGACAGAAGAAATGCATTTGAGATGCACTGATCAGGCTCCACACGGACAACAGCTTTAAACTCTTTGTATATTGTGCCTAAAACACTTGTGAATATTGTTTGTTGTATGTTAAAATGCCAGAAGAACCCGAGGTTGCTTTTCCAAAAGCCGAAAAGTCTGTTAAATTGTGATTCAGGCTGATTGATATAACCGGCGTCAAAATGCATCGAGCACAACAATCAAGACCTCTGCCTCATCGCGGGACCACTGTATCCTGTCAGGGTAGATGACGCTTTCCTACAGCAGGGGGCAGAGCACACAAAGACAAGCGCTGGCTCATTGGCTGTTTGGGTTTGTGATCGCCATTGGCTCTGTCAGAAGCTTTGGCGATGTTTAAACTCAAAATCAGCTTCTTAGTAGCTGAGAGCATATGGGAGGCAAAACTTAGTTATCAGTTATCTGTAGCTTCCGATACGTTTTTAGGCAGTTTATCGGTTTAGCATTAAAAAAAGATAACTTTTCAGTTAGCTGATTAGCAGTTATCAAAGCTAACTTTTTGGTTAGCTGTGCCCACCACTGGTTATATGTATAACTGGCCATGCTGAGCTCTTTAATATAGAGGTTTATTAATCCATATATTTGATCACAAAAGATTTAATACTGATAATTGTGTCATCTAATCCTGGAGCTACATTCACTCTTTGGCAGAGAAACCTCTGCTCAGTTCTTGAACACATGTGGGTTTTTATCTAGTGACGTACTTGGCCAACAACCCACTCCAATGTAGACTCCTTGTCTTTAATTTTCATACTAAATTTAGAAGTCACTTTGTGGAGACCCACTGAATACGATGCAGGCCAAAATTCACTAACAATTATTTTCACTGGTCACAGATTAATTTTCCTGGAGGCTCCTAAGGTGCTGCAACCTCTTTACTTAATGCAAAAAAGAGTGGAAAATCACTTCCTTTAAAAAAAAAATGCATGAAAGAATAGAAAGTTCTTTAAAAACATGTTTAAAATGTTTACAAAGGCTGTAAAATGTATAAATGCACAGACCAGTGGATTTCAAATTGTGGTAGAGTGACCCCCGCCTCAAAGAACAAATGAATAGCTGTGCCCCCCCCCCCCCCCCCCCCCCCCCCCCGGACACACACACACACACAATTTCAATATCTTTGTTTTTTTCATTCTTTTATACATCTTAAACACATTTTAAAGTATTTGTGTATTATTAAGGATCTGTCTATGCATTTACACATTTTACAGCCTTTATAAAAATTGCTTTAAAACATGTTTTAAAGAACTTTCTTCTATTTTTATGTTTTTAACATCGTTTTTTAAAAACATTTAAACATCTTTGTGTGTTTTTAAACGTCTTTGGCATAACTAACATGTTTTAACATAAATAATAAGGGATGGGTATTGATAAGATGTTATCTGTCGATGCCATTATTGATTCTGCTTATCAATCCGATTCCTTATCAATACCTCCTGTGAATTTTCTGTGTGTGTAGGCTTTACAGGTTTTCAATGTCAATAACATTTTTTTGGGTCTTACAGTAAATAAATATGAAATTGGTCACTGGATCCTCAACCTCTGGACATAAATAAAAATAAACAAAATCTGTAGTTTTTCTCAAAAGCATTTCCTTTCAGAAACATAACTCCATACCTCTGAGCTGAGCTCTTGCAGCCGGCTGTGCCGCACTTCAGCATCAATGTAATTCATAAAAAGAACGCAGGGCGTCTCATTTTGGGAGGAAAAAAATGTTTTAGTGTGTGTGTTACCTTTGGAAAGATGTCATTTGATTTAAACAGTGATTCGCGTTGAAGTTATTAATTCTGGCCGGACTCTAACTTGACTCGGCGACGCAGCGTTTGAAGCTGTGCGAAAGGAATGGAGGACGTTTCTTGTTTCTTACCTGCAACAAGACAAGAGTCCCAGTTAGTGACTTTAATCCACACAAAAGTGACTAACGATTGACATTTTTAAATGTCTTTGAAAGGGGTTAAGAAGCGGACTTGTCGCTTCTGAAAAGCAGCGAAGTAATGGACCAACGAAGTGGCAGGTCAGAGCACTGCTTCGTTGTTTCAAGTTTCAAAGTGGAGCATTATGGAAGTGGTTAATTTCAGACCCGCTGCAGGGTGTGCAGTCAATGTAAAGAAATGATCATTTTCCAGATAAAACACCCTCAAAAACAACGGCCGCTCTGAAGAACCAATAAGGGGCTTGATAAGCAAAAAGGCAGTTGGTGTCGGTGGATGGAATCATTAATGATTTTCAGAAAGAACCAGTGCCCTGCCTGAAGACGTTTGAAATTCACTGGCATAGACAGTTCCTTAAAAATGCACAAAAATGTGTTTAAGATGTGTAAAATAATAAAAAGAAACACATGAAGATAATGAAATTGTGTGTATGTATGTTGGGCAGGCGCGGGGGGTGCAGCTATTCATTTGTTCTCTGGGGGGGCCTCATTCTCCCACACTTTGAAAACCCCTGGTCTAGTCTAGTCATTCAGTCTAGGGCAGCAGAGGCTGTTTGGATTTATCATGCTCCATTCAGGTTAATACACAAATACTTTCTCTGCTCACTAATTTCAGTGCAACTTTGCATCAAGATTTACACAGTTATTAATTTCAAAGCAAGTCACCATGATAATAAATCTGTATCTTCACTCTGTTATGTAAACAGTGCAATTAATCCATGGTTCATATGTGTGCCAAACTCTGGGGAGGGACTTTTGCAGTACACCAGACAGAAATGCAAACTTTTATTTGGCTTTGAAAGGTATTTTGTGTGCATTTTAATGTTTTTGGTATCTGTTTGAAAATAGTGTTGTTGGAAACTTCAACCAAAAAATTTAGATATGGAACGTTTACAACTCTTTTAGAAACTTTATCATTTGTGTACCGTGTCACATCCCAAGCCAAGGTAAGCGCTGGACGATAATTTTAGCTAACGTTTGTGACTGATATCCCCCTGTTATTGGTGTTATTGGGCTTTGGTGTTATTAGGTGGGAGGAAAAAACATCTGATTTTGGGCAGCTCCTTTTAATGTTTTTTTTTTTCCATTTTATTTTAACTGCGTAGTCATTTTGATTTTACGTTAGAATGAATGTTTATTACCAGGCCACTGTTTGAGATGCCAACACCATCACACAAACTTTTAAAACTGTATTAGAAGATGAATCAGGAAAGAAAGCAATAGTTAGTTTTAGATCTACTATATAATCAGATACAGTATAATGTAAATCACAAACTGTTTTTCGTTATAATTTGTACAACAAAAATCATAGCCTTTGCACTCGATGCTTACTGAATTACTAAAATTAATTTGAAATTTGGCTTTTGTAATGTAAATCTGTAGAACATCTACATTGTGTCAGTTTTCATAACTATAGACTTTGGTTCACTTGTTTGCCATAACTGTATCCCAGCAGTTCTAACATGCATTTGTACACAAGTGCAACTGTTACATTAGAAACTAGACTCACACTGTTCTTCAAAGAAGTGATTACTGTACCAAAAAAGAAGCTTCTCCCTTTCAAATGCTCCGGTTCTTGAACACAGATGTTTTTTGTTTGTGTAAGCCAGCTGCTCTGTGTATTTTACATATTCATGTTTGGGGTGAATGGGAGTGACCCATCTCTGGGATGATTTGAATTAATTCCTGTCAAGTTGATCCTTCATCCCATTTCCTGTTGCCTCCTGCATTCCTCCTTCTAGCTGTCCCACACTATCCTTCAGCCAATCACACCTACTTGGAGGTGGTCATCTACTGTGTGGGCTTCTTTTTCATTGCTGTGATGGTGGCCACTGCCGTTATCATCAAAATTCGCAGTTCTTCCAAGAAGAGTGACTTTAACGGTCAGCTGGCTGTCCACAAGTTGGCCAAAAGCATCCCTCTGCGCAAGCAGGTAACAGAAAGTAGATAGGGGGTTTGGAATATTTATACTTTTTTTTTCTTTTCTCTCTGCATCCAGTTTAATGTTTAAACTCAAAACTTTAGGATTTCAGCACATTTGCAAACTTATGATTATAGTTTGTATTAAAATACTTAACACTAATGCAGTCATGGAGTTTTCAGGTTCATTATGGATCATTATGGTCTAATACATCAGGTAGGTATACTGTAGCAATTCACCAAGTCATTATACCTCATTTACCTCCTGCTTCATGACATATTTTATGGTCTCTTTGCAATCCTCTTGAGAACTTCAGCAGTGGCGTCTAGTTTTATAATTTTCTTTGGGCACTTTTTCCTAAATCAGTTCATGTTAGCTGTGCCTGTGTCACTTTGAGAGAGTAATGTCAGGCTTCTTCACCATAGGTGTCTGTGGATTCCAGCTCCTCTGTGCACTCGGGAGTGATGCTGGTTCGTCCTTCACGTCTGTCTTCCAGTGGCTCTCCAATGCTTTCAGGTGTATCTGAGTATGAACTACCACAGGATCCCCGCTGGGAGCTTTCCCGGGACAGGTATGTCCTGCAGTGGACCTCAAGTAGTTGCCTTAAGTTTGGAAATGTAACTTCACAATGGGAAAGTCCCTGATAGGAAATCATTAGCCAGCTAGGGAAACTACAGTTGCAAGTGGAGTAAATGATTAGAATTTTGTTTAGGTGAAACCAGAGTAGAACATTGAAATACTTTCACCATTGCCGAACAGGTTCTGGATTGAGAAACTAATTTGTGCTACTTCGTGTTGCAGCACCCCTTTAAACCAAATTACAGTGGCAAAGATGGAAGTGCTTTTGTTCATGACATTTGTAGTTTTAACTAAAATGCGAGTTTCTACAATAATCTATATTATAATAGCCAAGTGGCTTCTGTGCGTGCGTGTTTGGCTTCGATCATGGTGAAACTAGGGACAACACACATTTGCCATTTGGTATGCTTATGTATTTTGGGTCAAGGATGAATTTTGCAAAAACGGAAAGTTGATGGAACTAATAATTTTGGAGAAATTAGTAATATTGCCTAACAACAGTGAACAATGGCTCTTGTGCTGCAGTACACCATAGGAGTTTGTGGTTTTAAATGTTATTGTGGTTCATGTTAGTTTAACAGTGCTGTTAGTGTTATTTATTTTTGTGTTTTGTAGTTCAATTGGTTTAGTCAGTTAAGTGTTGTGTTGCCATTACGATGGGTGAGAAGTATATTGTGTTGTCTTCCGCCACTGTCTCTGTTTGTGGGAGTGTAAAAAAAAAAAATCTGCTTGTGGCAGAATGTAGAAAAGACCAAAAGCTCTGCCTGCGTGTGTGTGTAACTTTGATCACGGACAAACTGGGAGAGCTGACATTTGCCATTTGGTATGCTTATGTATTTTGGGTCAAGGATGAACACCACCAAAATAGAACATTGATAGGACAATTTTTTTTTTTAGCTATTAGGTAACAACACTGAACAATTGATGTTGCTAATTACATTCTGGACTCACATGCCATTCCAGCAAGGGGCAGTAAATCATAGTTATATTAAGTGTGCGATTTTTGTTTATGCTGCTTTTACACATAGGCAAGACGTGTTACGAATGTCATATTTGCGTCATTCTTGGCACACTCCTGACATTCTTAACTTGACTTAACGCATCTGAATAGCTTTCTTAATAGTGCGTGTTGGTGCGTGATATTCGTGGAGCATGTTTTTGACTGTCAAAAAAATCTTCCGCGAATGTCACACACCACCCTCATTTTGCCTCGTCGTGGAGGGCGCAACTGAGTGTGTTGATCTGTCTTCATGAGTGGTGATCCTTAATAGAGCATGACAGCGTTCTTGTCTGACGTGCGCACAATTAAACCCTGCTGCACCGCATTCAGTTTCATTGCTGCAGTATGCTGAAGAAGGATGGTGACGTCAAGTTGGTTGAAAGTTTCGTTCCAATGCTCCTCAGCGCGCTCCTGCAGGTGTCCACCTGCTGCGTGTGC
Organism: Thalassophryne amazonica; assembly: GCF_902500255.1. Taxonomy (NCBI): domain Eukaryota; kingdom Metazoa; phylum Chordata; class Actinopteri; order Batrachoidiformes; family Batrachoididae; genus Thalassophryne; species Thalassophryne amazonica. The sequence continues at coordinate 27,579,362 of NC_047107.1, forward strand.
CTGATGTTTGGGAAAACGAGCGAGATGAAGCCACGTGGAGCCACACATCTGGCTCTCTCCATCTCCTCCTTCACTCTGCGCCACTCCATGGCACAGAGCCCAACTAAGCATGCAATCACAAAGTTCTTCTGCTGTGGATTAATCTGGATTTTGAGGAGCAAACTGGAGCGATCTGAATTGTTCAGCAACTGACGACAACAACTGGTTGAATATGGGGTGTGTGGAGACAATTCGCCTCATTCACAATGTGACAGATCTTAACGATGCGCTGTTACACGCGATAGCGCGCAACAACACGGAACATTATTCTTGACTGTGCACAATGGTTCCTGATAATTCTCCAGCAACACGTGCCATTAATTGTAATGCGTGGTAACAGGTTGCAGCAGTTCCTGAGGACACCTGACGCCTCTGCCTCAAATCATCACATTCATGATCAGCGGCCAAGAATGTATACTTTGTGGCATTCGTGACTTGTCGTTATGTGTAAACGCAGCATTAGTATGTTCAGTGGTAAGTACATAATATAATTGTAAATACTTTAAAAATACATGGATGACACAGTGAAAACACTTATTTCCATTGTGGTCCATTTAAAATGAAATTACAAAATAGCAGTAATAATACTGATGATGATGATAATGGCGTGTATAAAGAACAACCTAAACAATTTATTAAATACATTAAAACATAAAAACAATTTACGTAATTAATAGGAAACTAGAGCGTTGCCCACGGGCTCTGGATTGGGTAGTGTTTATAAAATAGGTAGCTGACATTTTTCAAGGGTGCTAGCTATCATATTACAGGGTAACATATGTTATATGCCATTGAATCCAATGTATGTCAACATTGTTTGACCTTTACTGTAGATACCAAACATTCAGCACGGTCAAACCTATTCCATTTATTAATCCTATTAGCTCAACCAATAATTTGCATCACTTTCTTACCAGAATTGGAGTAACTTTAACCTTTGATCACTGTACAAACTGAAAGTGACCTTTGTCACAATTTTTGCTATTTTTACCCCATAACTCCATAGAATTCAGTCATAGATAGTCCAAGCTATACCTTTTTGGAATAATGTGGTATAGTTACATCCACCAAGGACAGTAAAATCATCAGCATTTATTTGTGTGTGTCTGTCTGTGTGTCTGTCTGTTAGCGGGATTACGTCAGAACTACTACAAAGATTTTGATGGAATTTTCATGACTGATAGATATTAGGCCAAGGAAGAGCCCATTAAATTTTGGAGTTGATCCGAATTCTGGATCAGAGTTCACTTAAAATATGCTTTGAAGGATTACGTCAAAACTACTGCACAGATTTTGGCAAAAGTTTCACCATAGATAGATATTAGGCCATGGAAGACTCCATTAAATTTTGGAGGTGATTCTGGATCAAGATTTTACTTTGTATAGGCTTTGAAGGATTACGTCAAAACTACTTCACTGATTCTCACCAAAGTTGCACAGATGGCTATTAGGACATTGAAGACTCTGCTGAATTTAGGAGGTGTTCTGGATCTGGATTGGTGGACATCAGAAATCTGATTGCTCTTGTTTTTAATATGGCTGCCTATTTAAAATTCAAGTGGACACCCTGCCTTTTCAAAAGAGTAATGTCTAAGGTGTATTTGTGCCAGATTTGGTGCTTGCATCACCATTTGAACAATTTTTTTTTTCAGTTATCCGCTGCACTATAGGCCCTATTGATGTCTGAAGAGGTCCCATCATATGGGGAAAAAAAGATCCATTAGTTCAGGCACTGATGGGCTGTTGCCGCATACCACCCTTTTGAATCACTGATTTAGGATATTTTATTTATTTTACATTTCAATTCTAGTGTTGAATATTCTTGAGAATTAAGTGTATTGCTTATTGCGAGGATGTACTTGCATTTTTATGCAGTACTATAGCAATGGCATAAAATGGTCTTACGTGACTGGTGCTTAGAACTTCTTTCCGGATTTGAGAGAGTTTAATCACAAATGAACATATGACTTAACTAAGACTAATTGCAATTTAGAAATTGAAAATGCATCTCCTATCTGTTCTTCATAAATATGAGGATAAATCCTTGAATGGCACTCACCAGATGACCTACTGAACCAATGGTTTGCTCCTTTTTTCTCTCACAAAATCCTGTCAGAACCAGGTGAAGAGTCCGAACTTTCTGTCAGTACCTTCATCTGTGTGTCATGTCAAGATCAAGTGTGATGTCTCTGTATACATTTACATCAGTCAGCAAGTCGACTGGAGGACCTGTTTGAATATTGAAGTTCACCCACTGTTATCAACTTTCTCTTCCACCCCAAACAGACTGGTTCTTGGGAAGCCCCTAGGTGAAGGCTGTTTCGGTCAGGTTGTGATGGGAGAAGTTCTGGGTCTTGACAAAGAGAAACCAAACCGTGTGACAAAGGTTGCAGTCAAAATGCTGAAATGTAAGATATCCTCTTTTTTTTTTAAAGTATCTTTTTTGTTATGTTGCATTGTGTTGGCATGTACCAACACAAATGTGTGTTTCTGAATGTCATTAGTTCAAGTGGAAACATCTTTAGATCATAGATTTTTTTTTTTTTTTTTTTTTTTCCCCCCCCTAAGCCCAGGTGCCAGTCAAACTCCATAACATCAGAAATGGTGAACACACATTCAGATGCATCTAGCATTGGGTCTCAGCCACTGTACAAAAAGAACAGCAGAGTAAAAATTTATGAGAACGGTTAACATCAAATATATGACTGTGTTCATTAATTATGATACGTAGGGTGGGAGGGGAGGCTGTGTTTATTGCCTCGAGCTTTATCAGTGTAATTCCCTGAGGACTACTCCCTACAGTAAGCCTCAGCCTAACTTTGTCTGTGGAAGTGAACAAGCTGGTCTGTTTGCGTGGATGAACTGATTATTGCACAGCCTTTTTCTGGACTTTGCTCTTGCTGAACCCTAATGTGAGTTACTTTCCTTCCACTCCAGCTGATGCTACAGAGAAAGACCTGTCTGACCTGATTTCAGAGATGGAGATGATGAAGATCATTGGAAAGCACAAGAACATCATTAATCTACTGGGCGCCTGTACACAGGATGGTAGGTTACAGACAGACAGGGGACCCTCTGCTGGCCCGCTTCAGCCATACCCCCCCCCCCCCACCCCCCCCCCCCCCCCCCACACACACACACACACACGCACACATTGTTGTCACTGATCACGGTGTTGAACGCCATGAATAAATGATTCTGACAACGCCTTCTGACCTCGCAGTTTGACTTGACCATGGTTGCTGCCATTTCTCTCGCATCATTCCAGATGAAGCCAGACAGTGATCATCAGCCTCTATTATGAGGAAAAACTCTGTTAACCTTGTGGTGCACAACTGTTCTGTTCACTCTGTTAGAAACACATTTAGAAACTGCTTTGATATTAAAATGCATCCAAAGTAGGGATACAGCAATCCAACTTATTAGGGGTCCAAAGCCCCAAAGGGGTGAAGACCCCTATTGTAATTGCTCAGATTATTCTTTACCTCCACCAACAAAATTGGGTGGAGGTTATGTTTTCACCTGTTTGCTTCATTTTGTCTGCGAACAGCTGGTAACATTTTTGAACAGCTTGTAACCCACAATTTTTCATATGTTATGACATTTTTCCTGAATATTTAAATCCTGATATGCAAGAACTGATTAAATTTTCAAGGTCAAAGGTCAAAGCCAGGAAAAATCCCTATCCTCTAACACTGAAACAATTTTCAAAAATAAAACAAGCACCAAATTTGACACAAATATTCCTTAGACATTACTCTATAGTAAAAGCACGTTAGCCACCTAAATTTTTAATAGGCAGCCAGGTAGGGGTCAATTGATTATTCGAATATTCGCTCGAGTTAGACGAGGGCGAATATCTGTCATTTTGGGCGACTGGGCGTGAACGTCGGGCCTCTGAAAATGCATACCGCCCTCCAAAAGCATGTTATTGTATTATTATTTGTGTGATCACAAAGATTCCAAAAAGGTATAGTTTGGACTATCTTTGACTGAATGTTATGGGGTAAACAGCAAGAATGTGACAAATGTCAATTTCAGTTTGTACAGGGGACAAAAGTTGAAAGTTGCTCCACTTTTAGCAAAAAGTGGTGCAAATGGTTGAACTAATAGGGTTAATAAATTGAATAGTTTTGACTCTGTTAAATGCTTGGTCTGCAAGGTAAAGGTCAAACAGTGTTGACATCCATTGGATTATGTGAATAACTAAGCATGACACAGGGTGCAAACTATTCCTTTTTAAAACCCTATCATTTCAACCAATAATTTGCATCACATTTCACAATATTTGGAGCATCTTCTACTTCTGACCCCTGTACAAACAAAAGCTGACTTTTGTTACCATTCCTGCTGTTTTTACCCCATAACTCCATAACATTCAGTCACAGATTGTCCAAACTATGCCTTTTTGGAATATTTATGTTCAGACCAATAATAATTCAATAACATGCTTTTGGAGGGCGAATATCAGTCATTTTGGGTGACTGGCCATGAACGGAGGGACTCAGAAAATGCATACCGCACGACAACACCATGTTATTTGCATTACTATAAATTTACTGAGATACACAACATGTAACGCGTACATAAAAAAGTTGGCTCACTTAACTTTTGTCATGTTGGCTGGCGCACGCTGCTGTCCAAATTCGGCAGTGCGTCCTCATCAAGCTGGCTACTTTGGCTGCGCTGTTCATTGTCATACTCTTCATGAGAAAATCATCTGAAATATCCATATTGGGACCAACACACACACTTCTGCGGACAGGATTTTTTTTTCCTTTGCAGACAGTTCTTAGGCTGTGCGCTATGACATCATATGTTTATGCACAGCGGGCGGATATAGCCAGGTAGCGTCACCGTAAATCTACGATACCGACTTAGCAATGCCTCGCTAAAGTGATAATAATGTGGTATAACTTTGAATATGATTGGAACATTTTTAAATTTTGACCCCTGTGTAATTCTTCAATTGACCCCCACCTGGCTGCCTATTGAAAATTCAAGTGGATACTCAGTTTTTTCAAAAGGGTAATGTTTAAGGAATATTTGTGCCAACTTTGGTGCTTGTATCACCATTTGAAGCATTCCTCTGTAAATATTCTGTTATCTGCTGCACTATGTTGGCTGTCAAAGTTGAGTGAGTGTTGCCTAATTCACGAAGTCTGGTCTAGCTCATGAAGAAATTATTCTTTTGAGGTCAACCTTGAGGGACATGATCATAATAGGCTTCTTCAAAAACTGATACCACTACAACCACTGCAATAGACGTTTGGCAATAATGACTGAACTCTATATCATAAAATCGCAGTTCTTTTTTTTCTTTTTTTTTTTTTTTTCTTTTTTTCTTTTTTTTGTGGTGTTCCTACATCCATTTTGTGGCTTTGCAGCAATTTTTAAATATTTCTACTCTTTACTAGTACAATTCTTTGCTCAGAGACTATGAGCATGATAGCAATGAAACTTGTGTTGCTTCCCCAAGGCACCCACTACTCTGAGAAACCACATGATGGCACTATACTAACCACATTTACCATTTGGCTAATTACTCCTTAGCCTTAACACATAGAATCAACGTTTTTTGGCATCTACTTTCTTTTGAGTGCCCTGCAGTTAAGAACACTGGCAATGCCGACTTTTGCCTTGGACATTTTCTGCGATTTTGAATTGTTTGTGGGGTTTTTTGCTGTGTAATTATTGGTTCTGATTGTATATTGTGTGATGTCTGTTGTCATACATGTCATCCCTCAGTTTCATAGGATTCAATTTGATGTGTTGATAAGTTGACTTCTTTTTGTCTTTATATCTGACTTACAGGTCCTTTGTATGTGATTGTTGAATACGCATCTAAAGGCAACTTGCGAGAGTATTTGCGAGCTCGACGCCCACCGGGTATGGAGTACTGCTACAACCCTGACCAGGTTCCAGTGGAGAACATGTCAATAAAAGACCTGGTGTCCTGTGCCTACCAGGTAGCCCGAGGCATGGAGTATCTGGCTTCTAAGAAGGTAAGAATGATGTAACCAGGAATCTGCTCATCTGATCAAAATTCAGCTGAACACCCAGTGCAATCCTATATTAAAATTACAAACATTCAGTGTAGCAGGTGTACATGGGTCAAATGCATCTGGCCAAAATCAGATACTTAAAAAGCAGCCGCTGAGGTCTAAGTGCACTTTTTGTCACATTTCTGTTCATAGAACGGAGACCAAACATTGCAGAGACTTCATTCAACCACTTCCCAAAACTACAAATTCTCATCTGTAAAATGGACTTCTCCTCTAGACAAAATCTGAGACTCACAGCCAATCCTATAGGCTGGAGAAGGTCACATGGTGTATCTCTGCTGTCTGCTTGCTCTACTCTGGGTACAGCATCTGTTAGTGGCAAATCCTCAATGAAACGCGCCAGTAAAGGCTCATAAATGCTGAAAGAAATGGTTCTGTTGGCTTGAAAACACTTCATTTTTATTTAGTCTTGGAAAAAAAGAAAATCATTGTGGAAAACACATTGATCTTTTTCATATATTGCACTACTTTTTTGACTTGAAGACTTTGATAAAAACCATTTCTAACATCAAAACAGTTTCCCCACATGAATAAAAATGTAAAGTTAAGAGTTTAAGAATTTCTAAAAGCACATTTCATATTTTTAAGGCCAAATGCCTGGTCTCCAAATTTGATTGCAAAGTTTGCACATTAGTTGAACACCTTGCTCATTGGTAGCCTAATCCAGCTCACCCAGAATGTCATCTAGTGGTGTCTTTTGTGTGTGTGTGTGTGTGTGTGTGTGTGTGTGTGTGTGTGTGTGTGTGTGTGTGTGTGTGTGTGTGTGTGTGTGTGTGTGTGTGTGTGTGTGTGTGTGTGTGTGTGTGTGTGTGTGTGTGTGTGTGTGTGTATATATATATATATATATATATATATATATATATATTTTCCCATAACAATTCAGTTCACAGAATCTAGAATTTCTGGTTCTTGTTGAATGTCATCATTTGATTTTCAAACTATGGAATATTTTATGTTCTGCTGAGCTTCACTGAACCTTGTTTGTTTCTCCTGTCAGTTTCTCTTCTGTTGTCTTATGTTGCGGCCAGCTGTTAATAAAACTTTCAACACAGCCTTCTCACACATCAGAATAGACTACAGGACTTTCTATGCGCTGTTTTGTTCCAGTTCTTCATAAAAAAATTTTTTGTTGTTATGATGTCTTTTCTCACGCCACCACTCTCCTTGTCTGTTACAGTGCATTTTGTAGTTAATACACTGATCTTGATGACAAAGTATTAGTATCTCATGACAGATGATGAACAAGTAAAATTTCTGGATGTGGATCTGATGCAGTGAAATATACATTGTAACAGATGTTACTGGAGCTACTGTATTTGTAGAAATAGAGCTGCAGAATCCAATTTAATTTGTGCAGACCACATACATGACTGACACCTTGAATCCCACCTTGCGCCACCAAGTCTAGTAAAGTCTGAGAGCATGCAGTGGTGCCACAGTTCACCGCATCCACAACGCCACAGAACTGTCTTTATTCCTGGATCGTAACCACCCAGGCAGACAACCGGTCTGTCCCCACATCTCTGAAGTATCCATCTATTTGTGGGTGTCCCCTTGACCTTCTGCAGCTACTGGGGCACTCAGCACCGAGGTACCTGCGTGCTGGATCATGCACAGAGAAATGCATCACATGGCCAAAATGTTGTAGCTGATGGTCCCTACAGTGCAAGTGATACTCCTCATCTTAGTTTCCCTAATCACTGTGTTACGCTATGACTGATGGAGCAACAAAATTAGTTGCGTATTCAAATATTTTGTCCATTGGCAAATTTGTCAGTCTCCCATGAAGTTGGGGCGCTAATGGACAGATGACATCACATTTCCATGGAGATCTGCACTGAGCAGAATGATTTTCCCGGTTTATAGGCATATATGCTGGAATTGAGCAGTTTACCATGGCCTGAATGCATGACACCACTGTTTGTCACTGTTTGTTCATGAAGGCATCAAACAACCTCACCACGCCTCTATGCTGAGAGAGAGAGGGAGCACTGTCTTATTCTTCAAGATGTGGAGCTGCACTCCATGTTGTTGCTGTGTCAGTCATTTCTCTGCTTGTGCTGGTGCTTTGGCTAATCAGAAGCCCAGAATGAAGCATCAGGCAGCCACAGGATAAGTAAAAATATAACCAAAGGACAAAACGGCAAACAAACATGCAGGCCGCGAGAAAGCTCTATGCCTGATCTTCGCTCAGTCTTGAACATGCACAAGACTTTCTGATTAACTTTACAGGCCTCAGCTGACAACAAACTCATTTTGTGGATGGAAAAAGGACTTTTATACATAATAATATAACACAATAATGTATTTTGTACTTGGAGTATTCTCATACGTTTCTTTGATCAAAGTGTGACTGGGGCTTAAGTAATCAGTTGTTTGACACAAAGTCATTCCCGTTGTACCCAAGGATCCTCCAAACAGACCAAGCACCAAAGACATTCAGTCATCACCTTTGGTCACTAGTTGGTGTCCCAAGTCTCACAGCCAGATGGTAAGAGGGGAAGCACCACAATCCAAAAGACGTGGACCTCTGTTCTGCAAAACATGTCTGCATCGTCAAACCACCGTTTGCCCCTCTTGTGTTACGATATGGTGCTGTATAAATATATCAAATTGAAATGAAATAAGGATGGAAGTTTTTGAAGTCTTTTTTTTTTTTTTTTGCAGTGCATCCATAGAGATCTTGCTGCTCGTAATGTTTTGGTTACTGAGGACAGCGTGATGAAAATTGCTGACTTTGGTCTGGCCAGAGATATCCATCACATTGATTACTATAAGAAAACCACCAATGTGAGTAACCTGATCACACTTTATATTAACAGCTGTGCACACAGAGATAAACCACGACGATCACTCCTTCTGTACAGGGTCGTTTACCAGTAAAGTGGATGGCTCCCGAGGCCCTGTTCGACCGGATATACACACACCAAAGTGATGTGTGAGTGTCACACTTTCATTGTTACAATACATTCATGACAGGTAAAAACACGCACACAAAATATTTAAAGAAATGCCAAACACTCTTGTTTTGTTTCCGTCTTCAGCTGGTCATTTGGGGTGCTGCTGTGGGAGATCTTCACACTGGGAGGCTCCCCGTACCCCGGTGTCCCTGTGGAAGAGCTATTTAAGCTGCTGAAGGAAGGCCATCGCATGGACAAACCCTCCACGTGCACTCACGAGCTGTAAGGAAACAATACATGGCATTGTTAGGCCCCTTTTAAACTCTTTTCAGTAGATCAAAACAGTGGTTACTGAGCAAACTCCAATGCACAATTTGTGTCACTTGGTGCACATACTGGCTGCAGGATGGCGAGCTGTAGCAGGGAAGCTAACCTGATTGACAACTACAGCACTGAATAGCTGCACGTCAAAGCTCCTTTCATACAATGACAATTAATGAAAATAACTTGAATCATTTTCATCCAATTTGGACCAAACCTAGTGGGGAAAAAAGTCATCTGATTGTGAGTAAAATCAGATCAAATTAATCTAAATGTGTGATATATATTTGAATGGCTATTTTGTGGAATTGGTTAAATACTCCTATGGTTACTATTGAACACTAATATATAGGTATGTATCACTTTTCTATTGGTCACATGATGTTTGACCTTGAAATGTTATAACTGTTTAGCAGAGTGTGGAGCCAATATGGATTATATGTATTGGGAAGACTTTGTGTTGGTCACTGATTTTGGTTGAGGTTTGGACAGAATTGATCAGATGTTAAGGGCACACAAAACCATATATTACGTGTGTTGCTGAATCACAAAGAATTACCAGTAATTTGCACAACTTTGTGTCAAACATGCAAGACACAGGTGTTGCACTCTGAGTACCCCTTCTTGTTGTTGCATAAGCACAAGAGCTTGCCCACTTGTAGGATTTACATTGCAACCGGAAAGTATTGATGGCAGTTTACTTTTTCGACATTTTGACAGCCTTACTCCAAAATGATATAAATTAATTTTTTTCACTCAAAATTGTACTCACAACTCCCCCATCGGCCCATAATGACAACATGGAAAGTTTTTTTTTTTGCAAATTTATTAAAAATAAAAAACTAAGAAATGTACAGTGAGGAAAATAAGTATTTGAACACCCTGCAATTTTGCAAGTTCTCCTACTTAGAAATCATGGAGGGGTCTGAAATTTTCATCTTAGGTGCATGTCCACTCTGAGAGACATAAAAAAAAAAACTGGAAATCACAATGTATGATTTTTTTTTTTTTTTTTTTTTTTTTTTTAATTGTGTATTACTGCTGCAAATAAGTATTTCAACACCTGTGAAAATCAGTGTTAATATTTGGTACAGTAGCCTTTGCAATTACAGAGGTCAAATGTTTCCTGTAGTTTTTCACCAGGTTTGCACACACTGCAGCAGGGATTTTGGTCCACTCCTCCATACAGATCTTCTCCAAATCTTTCAGGTTTGGAGTTTCAGCTCCCTCCAAAGATTTTCTGTTGAGTCTGGAGTCTGGCCAGGCCACTCCAGGACCTTGAAATGCTTCTTACGGAGCCCCTCCTTCATTGCCCTGGCTGTGTGTTTGGGGTCATTGTCATGCTGGAAGACCATGTCTTCAATACTCTTACTGAGGGAAGGAGGATGTTTGACAAAATCTCGCAATACATGACCCCATCCATCCTCCCTTCAATACGGTGCAGTCGTCCTGTCCCCTTTGCAGAAGAGCACCCCCAGAGTATGATGTTTCCACCCCCATGCTTCACGGTTGGGATGGTTTTCTTGGGGTTGTTCTCATTTAAACATGGTAAGTGGAGTTGATTCCAAAAAGTTCTATTCTGGTCTCATCTGACCACATGACCTTCTCCCATGCCTCCTCCTTTCTCAGAATCACCCTTACCCCACAAAGTGAGATCTTGCATGGAATCCCAGACCGAGGGAGATTGACAGTCATCTAGTCATCTTCCACTTTCTAATAAATAATCATAACAGTTGTTGTCTTCTACCAAGCTGCTTGCCTGTCGTCCTGTAGTCCATCCCAGCCTTGTGCAGGTCTACAGTTTTGTCCCTGGTGTCCTTAGACAGCGCTTTGGTCTTGGCTATGGTGGACAGGTTGGAGTGTGATTGATTGAGTGTGTGAACAGGTGTTTTTTATACAGGTAACAAGTTCAAACAGGTGCAATTAATACATGCACCTAAGATGAAAATTTCAGACCCCTCCATGATTTCTAAGTGGGAGAACTTGCAAAATTGCAGGGTGTTCAAATACTTATTTTCCTCACTGTACATACATATTCACACCCTTTGCTCAATATTTTGTTGATGCACCTGTGGCAGCAATTACAGCCTCAAGTCTTCTTGAATATGATGCCACAAGCTTGGTGCACCTATCTTTGGGCAGTTTTGCCCATTACGCTTTGCAGCACCTCTTAAGTTCCATCAGGTTGGATGGGGAGCATCGGTGCGCAGCCATTTTCAGATATGTTTGATTGGATTCAGCTCTGGGCTCTGACTGGGCCACTCACGGACATTCACAGAGTTGTCCTGAAGCTGCTCCTTTGATATCTTGGCTGTGTGCTTAGGGTCATTGTCCTGCTGAAAGATGAGTCGTCACTCCAGTTTGAGATCAAGAGCGCTCTGGAGCAGGTTTTCATCCCGGATGTCTCTGTACATTGCTGCATTCATCTTTCCCTCAATCCTGACTAGTCTCCCAGTTCCTGCTGCTGAAAAACATCTTCACAGCATGATGCTGCCACCACCATGTTTCACTGTAGGGACGGTGCCTGGTTTCCTCCAAACATGACGCCTGGCATTCACGCCAAAGAGTTCAATCTTTGTTTCATCAGACCAGAGAATTTTGTTTCTCATGGTCTTAGAGTCCTTCAGGTGCCTTTTGGCAAACTCCAGACAGGCTGTCATGTGCATTTTACTAAGGAGTGGCTTCCATCTGACCACTCTACCATACAGGCCTGATTGGTGGATAGCTGCATAGATGGTTGTCCTTATGGAAGGTTCTCCTCTCTTCACAGAGGAAGAGAGAACTGTAGATCTAACAGAGTGATAGTCGGTTTCTTGGTCACCTCCCTGACTAAGGCCCTTCTCCCCTGATAGCTTCGTTTAGATGGGCGGCCAGTTCTAGTAAGAGTCCTGGTAGATCCGAATTTCTTCCAATACAGATCATGAAGGCCACTATGCTCATTGGGACCTTCAAAGCAGCAGAAATGTTTCTGTACTCTTCCCCAGATTTGTGCCTTGAGACAATCCTTCATCCACTTTGGAATAAGGCTGTAAAGATAACAAAATGTGGAAATAGTGAATACTTTCCGGATGCACCATACAGTCTGAAGATATGGGGAGCTGATCAGCATGGCTGAGCTCTGATTGCTAACCTTTTACACATGGTTGGTGGGCTTATGTGCAGTTTTCACAACATGACTGCAAAATGTTTGGTTATAAGAATCTTAAGATGGACAGAAGCACTGTAATTATACTATCTTCTCTGCAGTTATATGATGATGAGGGACTGCTGGCATGCTGTGCCTTCTCAGAGGCCCACATTCAAGCAGCTGGTTGAAGATCTGGATCGCTCTCTGGCCATGACATCTAATCAGGTCAGTTTCACCACATAGCAGATCAGCACTCACCAAAGGTTCACCTAAGAGGTATGCATCACTTACGCATAGCCTCAAAGGAAAATATATACCCAGGGCTGGGCAATGTGTCAAAATATGTAATATTTTTCATTATTGATCAGTATTGATATTTATCACAATATATAATTAAATAATGGTGCCAGCTTAACAAGTATCCTGTTAATGACTGAAACCTGAAGAAAACAGTGGGTTTAATTGAGTAAGTTTCAGAAGTTATAAACAAAAATAGAACAGAAACATTAAATGTGTAAACATGCTTTATCTACTTTAACATCTTGTCAAAATTACTATATATGTCAAATTTAATAAAAAAAAAAGGAAAACAAAATCTGAGTAGAATCAGTGGCTCCTAAATACAATTGTATTAAATTGCTGAGTGTCGTCTTATCAGTATTTTGTAGAACAAACAAAAATCTGTTGATGGCAGCAGTACGAGGAGGAAGTCTAAAGTTCTGTGTCCATTTTACCATTTTGTAAACCTGCTTATTGTTTTTTTATGCATTTAGGAATATTTGGAGCTGTCTGTACCGATGGACCATTATTCCCCCAACTACCCCGATACCCGCAGTTCCACCTGCTCCTCTGGTGAGGACTCTGTTTTCTCCCACGATGCCGGTGCTGAGGAGCCCTGCTTGCCAAAGTTCCCTCCCCACTCCAACGGGGCAGCCATTAAGAAACGCTGATACCTCATCCTCATCCGGACATGTTTTTTCTGCTCCTGCCTCATGGGGTCGGACTCTTCCCCACAATCCCAGAGATGAAGCTAAAAACACTGGTGCTCTGTGAGAACTTGTTGGACTACAGGAACTGAAGAGTGCAACAGGTTTCTTGGTTACCAGCAGCGGCGCAGCTTCAGTGTTTATGGGGCACTTTGTATATTTGGTGGGTGGCAGGATAAACGCAGACTCCCACTCTTCTCTCCATTTTGGGCATTCCACGGGTTAACAGAAACAAAAAGACTGTTGTGAAACTTTTGTTTCATCTCATCCGTTGTCGTTTCATCGCAGCATTCCACTTTTCAGACCAAATCCAGAGAAAATACCCCAGAGGACATACCTATGTCACTCACCGTTTCCGTGTAAATAGAGCTACAAAGTTATAAATATGAATATATATATATATATTTCCATGGTACTCTTTTTATTTTTAACACCCTAATATTTTTGTGTACTACAATACTTTTTGTTTGATCTGTTTTGAATATAATCTGTAGAGTGTTAATCATGGACAGTTTTCTTGCTTTATCGCAGTACTTTCCAGATTTGACTATAACAGTTTACTGCCTAATCATTTTTTTGGGGGAGGGGGGGTGGCATACTTTTTGTTTTACTTTGACATAAAAATGCTTTGTATGACACAACTTGCAATACCATGTAAGCTGGTGTCTGAGGTTTCACACATTTTGTGAAAATGTGTGCGAGTGTGTGAATCTGCGTGTGACAGCGTGTGTGTAGCGTTTTATCAGATCTCATCAAAGCTTGAGTGTTGATTAATTGGAGGACAGTCATGTGTAAATATGTCTGGTTTGTAATCAGATTTCTTGAGTCACGTGCACTTGCAGCATGCGTGCTTTCCATGTGATGAACTTATCTTTACTGTAAATGCTTTAACAGGAGTTCACCTGCTGTCGAGTAACTTCTGATGAAGGATTGCAGGATATTTGTATGTCATCGTAAAAGGATTACATTAAATAAAATGCTATTGGAAAAGCTTTCAGTGTTAGAACGGAGATCAATAAACAGGTCTATAAATACCAGGATTTTCTTGGTGGTGGTGTAAATCAAGTTTACAGAGTTGGAACAATGGCTACTTCAATCTCTTGGCCATTAGCACAGGTTGCTGTGGGCTGATTAGATACGATAATCTGCTGCTGACATCAGAAGAAATAGTGGGTGGTGCAGAGAGCCACAGCCGGCTGTAAACATATGATTTATGGACAGCGTGAGTGGCTGGTCCGGCTGGTGCTACCCTTCCATCCATCAGGCTGTGTGTGGCTCTGGCTTCCTGCCATTGGCTGATGCATCACCTGGACTTCAGTCTCCATGCAACAGGCTAAAATAAGCATCAAGTCTTTCTAAAGGTGCGGCGCTTACAGCTGAGGTCAAAGCCGTTATCCTCTAGTACTCGCTTTGTTCCAGAAGAGGTTTAGGAGCAGTGTGCGCTCCACGGTGAAGGGGAAGGCACTGCGATGATGTGATTACAAAAGATGTTGTGGAGCATATCACCACCAAGATCTGTCCTTTCTTGGTGAGTGGCCACCTTCAGATTTCCACATGCCCTTCCCGGGATCCAGACGAGCTCTGTTTTAGGAGAGATGTTATCCACTCCTGGAAACGGGCAGTCGTAAAAGGATGGTGGGTGCGCTGTGCTTGAGGTGATGATGAAGGGCTGTTTTTAAAAACAGAAGCAGCAGCAGAAGGCTTGCTTTATAACCAGCTAATGGTGCTGGGGTGCCATTAGGTGGAGGGTGTAATCACACCTAACAGATGGCACAGGAAGAGTTTGGAAAAGTCAGCTGCAGCAGCAATGAGAGACTTGATGCTCTGCTGGTAGATGTGATTTTTGAAGAGAAGCACTCCGTATTGATGGTTTTACTGTGAAAGCTAACGTCTTTGTTATGGCTGGGAAGTGTAATGATGGAGAATAGTGAAACTTCTTTAGGTATAGGAGGGTTTTTTTCCTATGTAATTCTTTCACTGCACATGAAATCGCAAGAAGCCACATCTACAGTGAGGAAAATAAGTATTTGAACACCCTGTGATTTCTAAGTTCTCCTACTTAGAAATCATGGAGGGGTCTGAAATTTTCATCTTAGGTGCATGTCCACTGTGAGAGACATAATCTAAAAAAAATAATCCGGAAATCACGTGTGATTTTTTTTTTTTTTTTTTTTTTTTTTTATAATTTATTTGTGCAAACCTGGTGGAAAAACTACAGGAAACATTTGGCCTCTAATTGCAAACAAAGGCTACTGTACCAAATATTAACATTGATTTTCACAGGTGTTGAAATACTTATTTGCAGCAGTAACACACAAATAAAGTTCATAGTTTTTATATGAATTGTGTATGCTTTTAATGAGTGTACATGCATGCTGTAGAATGTGCGATAATGTTTGGGGTGTTAGGGTTGAGCATTAGAGATGATATTTTTGCTTTTCAAGTCAGCCATGTCCTTTGGCTGAACACTAGTCTTTACTGCTTGCTTAATGCTTACCTATGGGTCCAAGTAGGTGCTTGTGCATGGCAATGGTCACACCCCAGTTACCTCAATGGCTTGTGGGTTAAACTGGGTAAGGGTAGCATGCCAAGAGATTCACTGTGATGGAGTTATCTTTGCTCCCATATCTACATGAAGACTGGAAACTTCTAGAATGGACTATTGAACAGATGAAACAATGACTTCAACATTATACTCCCCAAACATAGTGAGTGTCGAAGACAGAACCAGAGCACGCTGGTGATAATCACTGCTGTATAACTCAACATGGGGTACACTGTCGGCTGGTCTTTTCGAATGGCCCAGTCATGCAGCATACGACCATTCCTGAACGAATGGGGGGGGGGGGAGTGGGAAAAAAAAAATCACAATTTGTTGAGAAAATGCGGACGAACAAGCATTCTCACCAAATAGCCTGCGAATCAAGAACGCAAAAGGGACGAAAGAGGACCAAAACAAAACCAAAGCTAACGATCTCGACGCGTTAAACGAAATGCGCCTGGAGCCACTGTTGGAGCAGTGAGTATCTGCATCTGTGCCTTCCAGGACTCGGCTGCAAACAGAAGCGCGTGATCTGACCCACTGTGGAGATCTGTGCGCACGTGGGTTGATCCACCATCTGCTCTGGTTCCTCATCCAGAACAGAGGGATCATCTCCGTCGCCAGAATCCTCACTGTCTGGTTGAGACTCTGACAACATGCTGCACGCTCTGTCTTGCTCCAGTTAAAAAAAACCAAACTGAAATACTTGTTCAACATTCATAAGACGCCACATTTTTTACCAAAAAAAACACCCACCACCACACACACTAAACATGCCACCAAAATTATACACACTGCAAACATGACAAATATTTCTCAAATCTCTCAAATACCAAAACTCTAATCGCTGTCTACCTGAAATGCGCACATACAAGATAGACAGACACTGTCTCTCTCTTTGATGGCTCAAAGTCACGCTTCTCTAAACTACTGTTGAGTCTATCATAAACATGCTTTTACAACTGCACACAAGAAGGAAAGAACGTGCACTGTTTTACCAAGCCATGACAAGGTAAACATGCCAATTACCTTTGTAGACAGCTCCAAATGCTTTCTCCAGCTCTGGCTGGTGAGCTCCTCTGTGATTCAGGAAGATTAGAGCCGTTTTCAGCAGACAACTTGCAGAGAAAATAATTAATCCACCACAAAATAGTTATTTTATATATGCAGCACAGACCACGTGGCTACAGGTGGAACAAAGGACAGTGTCCAGCTGGGAACACGACTGGTAGGATCGTCACAACAACGTGCATGCAAGTGCGCAGATCAAAGTCGTGCAATATGCAGTGATCAAGGATCACTTCCTCAAAACTTTGGAACTGTCAGATGTTGAAAGGGGCAGCAGGCTCTTCTGTCTGCGGAGGCTGGAGGACAGCAAGCCTTTCAGAGCTCATGGACAGAATTCTGCAGTTCCGGCCGGACTTTTTGTGCAGCAGCTCTCTCCTCGTGCGCAGCACTGGCCAACACCACGTTCACGGCCTGCCATGCGCTGGCAGAGAAGCCGACAAATTCTTCCTGGCAGGCCAGCACCACGGAATGACTGGCAGCTGTCGCTACATCACACGCAGCGGCAGAAACTCCACACACACACACACACACCAGCACTGCCGCGGAGGAGCTGCAGCTCCTCCACAAAAGCGCTCAAAAACTGGCTTTTGTACTGTGTGAAAGCGTTGAGCTGGTTAAATGAAGTCAAACGAAAGGCTAACATTACAAAAACTAAACAAACGATAAGAAACTGTGAAGAATGACAGCAAAAGGAAATAGGGACGAACTGAGGTTTTTGTTGCCCTTCGTTCAATTCTTTCGACAGTTTAAAAATCCTGACGAAGCGACCGCTGCAGGAACGAAGCTGAGTGAAGGTTAAATGATGCCAACGAAAGTCAGCCAAAGTACAGTTTTCTTGTTTCTTTAGGCCTTCGTTTCACTTCATTAAGTGCCGTGTGACTGGGCCTCAACATTCCTGTGTAGAAAAAATAGGTTCACTACACAAAAAATATTGGTTATAAAAATAAAGATGACTCAAATTATATCTTAAAGTTGACATTTGTGTTTAGTAGCGTGCCCTGCATCCTGTCCAGGATGTACCCTGTCTTTAAATGGTGGCCATTTTGGTCTTTTGAAGAAAAGGACTTCTCAGAAGTATTCATACCAGATTTGGTGCTTGTATCATCAACTGAACAATTCTTTCACTTGTCTGCTGCACTAAAGAACATGACATGCTTTTCTTGGGCTTTATGTTTCAAAGCAGGGTGGCCCAGTAGTGAAGTGTACTAATCAGTCACCAGTTCAAAACCACTTGCACCAAGTGGTAAGTTTCTGGCCTTAGAAGAAGCCAACCCAGAAGAATAAAAAGTTGCAGTTCCTTGACTGGCCACTTGAGGCTTACTCCAAAAGCAAGCGGGTTCTCATTCAATCCATGTTAAAGTGTCTAAACTTCAACTTTATTTATAAAGCACTTTAGAACAGCCATAACTGAAGCAAAGTGCTGTACATGGGCGGTTATAAGAAACAACAATAAAAACAGCAGAGAACAACAAAAAAAAAAAAACAGAACAAGGTCTCATGCTGGATTCAATGCCAGTGAATAAAAGTGGGTTTTGAGGTTGGTTTTCAAAATAGACAGTGAGGAGGCCTGCCTAAAATGCACAAGTGGATCATTCCAGATTTTAGGAGCAGCCACAGAGAATGCTCGGTGTAACGTACTCCCTCTTTTGTACTCCAGTTAGACGGGTGGCAGCATTCTGAACTAACTGGAGACATGCAAGAGAGGTCTTCTGGAATTAACTGATTCCATGCTCAGTGATGTTAGTGAAATCAGCTGGTGGAATGAATGATTGCAGAGAAAACCTCCACCCTCTTGGCCCTTTCTGGAATCAACTTTGAGACCTCTGTTCCTTTGACCTTTAATTGGATCAAGTGGTTGAAGACGAGTGAATTTAAGATGTTAAGACATTTTAAGAAATCAAGCTATGCATGACAGTGGCTGAACCCAGCATCTCTGCCTCGTGAGTGGCTCGTTGCAGCTGTTAGCTGTTGTGGAGGGCTGTGTCTGTCGTTTTTAACATTTTATTACAAAATATCATACAATATGGCTTGTGTGGTGAAATGTCGTAACTGATCATCTAAGACAGCCCTGCTGCAATATTTACGTGAATTCTCATGTAATATTGAATGCTAACAGCATTAGCACTTTTAGCAGCTATCCGTTGTTCGGTCCTGTTAATGCACAATTACTGAGAAAGTGGCTCATAACTTTTTATGCCCAGACCAAAACAGCCTGTTATGAGAATAACATGGTGCCCAAAAATTTGATTTAATAAACACCCAAACTGAGGTGAACCTGATAGTTAGCTGTTTCAGACTCAAAGACGGGCTTCAGATGTGTTTAGGCTTCTTTTGTCACACATTGGAGCCACCCACGCTCCACCTCTTTATCTATTTATGGGTTCATCATGGCATAGCCAAAGTCAGCGCTACCAACATGATGCCGCACAGATATGGGCTTCGTATCGGCTGTTCTTGGTCTCTATAGAAACCTACGGTTGATGTCATGCATGCTTTGTCCACCATGTATTTAATTATTTCATTTATATAGCGCCAAATCACAACAAAGTTGCCTTAAGGCACTTCACACAAGTAAGGTCTAACCTTACCAACCCCTAGAGCAAGCACACAGGTGACAGTGGCAAGGAAAAACTCTGATGATTTGAGGAAGAAACCTCAAGCAGACCAGACTCGAAGGGGTGACCCTCTGCTTGGACCATGGTATTGACACAATTGACAATACAGGAAATTATACAGGAAATTTTGGGAGTCCATGTTGGTGCACAAGATGGGTGGCCAGCGAAAAAGACACCCCCCCCCCCCATCTCTGGATGGAGCTGCACCTCAAACAGCGAGAAAAAACAGAATCAGGCATCAGAAAGACAACAAATACAGTATAATTTGTCAGCATTAAGCGACAAGAAAAACAGAAGAAATACTAAGGTGATTGCCGGCCACTAGTCCTAAGCTTCACTAAAACAGCCAGACTTTAAAGTTGAGGCTGCGACCCGCTCCATTTACTAATAAAATGAATTTAAAAGGGTAAAGAGCATAATACCATACTATGCCAGTATGCTAGCCATACAAAAAGGAAAATGAGTCTTAATTCTGGACTTGAAAGTCTCTACAGAATCTGACTGTTTTATTGACACAGGGAGATCATTCCACAGAACAGGTGCACGATAAGAGAAAGCTCTGTGACACACAGACTTTTTATTCACCCTAGGGACACAAAGTAGTCCTGCACCCTGAGAATGCAGAGCCCGGGCCGGTACGTAGGGTTTAAGTAGGTCAGCAAAGTAGGGAGGTGCTAGTCCATGAATAATTTTATAGGTTAGTAACAGATCCCTAAAATTGATCTCACAGGGACAGGAAGGCAGTGAAGAGATGCCAAAATGGGTGTAATATGGTCTGTAACTTTCTGCTTCTTGTCAAAAGTCTGCCAGCAGCATTTTGAACCAATTGGAGACCCCTTATGCTGGACTGCGGTAAACCAGAAAATAGAACATTGCAGTAGTCCAATCTACGTAGAAGAAACAAATGCATGAATCAGGGTCTCAACATCAGCCATAGACAGGATGGGACAAATCTTTGCGATATTTTACAGGTGGAAGAACGCAGTCCTCATAATATCTTTAATGTGGGGGTCAAAGGACAACGTAGGATCAAAAATTACCCCAAGGTTCCTCACTTTGTCAATGTGATGTAAGACACAATGCCGATGTCTCACTGAATCAAGAACCATTTCAGTCTTGTCAGAGTTTAAAAGTAGGAAACTGCTAGACATCCAACTTTTCACTGATGCAAGGCAATCTTCTAAGGATTTTATGTGGATGAGATGACCAGCAGTTATCAGAATGTATAACTGAGTATCATCAGCATAGCAATGAAGGGTAATCCCAAAACGCTGCAATATGTGCCCACGGGGTGCTACATAAAGGGAGAAAAGCAGAGGGCCTAAGATGGACCCCTGTGGATCCCCAAATTTCATGTCACTAAGGCTACAGGTAGTGTTATTGTACAAAACAGTGAGAACAACTGGTCAAGTATGATGTCAACCATGCAAGGGTATTCCCAGTAATCCTAAAATTATTCTCCATCCACAGTATCAAGTGCAGCACTAAGATCTAACAGCACCAGATGGATTTGGACACCAATGATGTCCGACTCCATTGCAAGCAGAAGCTCATTCACTACTTTAGTGAGAGCTGTCTCTGTGGAATGATATTTTCTAAAAGCAGACTACAGTGACTCAAAAAGATTATTCTCAGTAAGGTGGTCCACAAGCTGCTATGAAACCACCTTTTCCAGAATTTTAGAGCAAAATAACTTGATATCGGCCTATAGTTTTCCAATATACTAGAGTCAAGATGAGATTTCTTAAGTAATGGTTTAATCACTGCAGATTTGAAACATTTAGGAACAGATCCAGAAGTTAAAGAGAGATTAATCATTTAAGGGTTTTATAAAAAAGAAGACCTGAAAGTTCAGGTACAATTTGCCAGAATGTACATTTGAGATGCAAGCCTACATTTAATGTTTTTGTGAAAGAAAACCCTCCTCTGTACCACTTCATCATGAAGCTGTATAACTGAGGATACAGCTGGGGATTGCTTATGCAACCAATCATCTTGGCTTTTATATTTTTAATTAACTTATATCAAGTTGTAGAGATTTGCTTTCAGTTTGAGTCTAAGGAAGATAATTTAGACATTTTTATCTTGAGAAGTCTGATTTACATTTTGTATTTGAAATGCCATAAACAAATTAAAATGTGTGAAATACCAAGCGGTATGAATACTTTTGCAAGCCACTGTATATAAGCTGCCTGGAAGTAGGTTTAGGTTTGAGACATTCCACATGGGTTGTAGGTAGCAAACACAAAATATTTGATATTGCTGGAACAGCCAGCGGGCCATCCTCAATTTCAACATCATTCAATGTAGTAATGGGTATTAAGTTTGCAAAGCATATCCCTCTATGATTTTTATGGACACATCTATGGAAACAGGCCCCAATCTCAACTGGATGAATTTCCCTCCCTGCCACATAAGCTGCACTATCACCGTAGTGGGTTTTCTGCACTAATTTCCCCACCAAGCTAATGAATTCCACATCCACATTTGTTATAAGCTTTGCAGGGTCTCTAATCACCTGCTCCGTGGCCTGCTGTAAAATCCTAATGTTACTGTCCCTGTAGAGCTCTATGTTTGCAGACAAGATGGTGGCACCTTCCCCAGTAGGGTGAAGGCCATCCGGCATCAGCAAGCCATGGCGGCCACAAAACGAAGGCCAGTTATCAATAAAACAGCCTTGCTGTCTACAAAATTGCGGCAGCCACCTACTTAACAATGTCAGCCTGCTAAATGCCTCATCATTACCCCGTGAGAGGAGGGGACCAGAGACTAGCTATTAATTGATGCCGATACATCTTTCTAGCAAGGCCACAAGTCCTTTCTATGTCCATTTTTGTGACCTCCGAGTGCTTCAATCTGACATCATTGGCACTGCCGTGAATAACTATGTGGCTGTATCTAGTGTCATGTTCCTTTGACTGTCTACCCTTCTGCAGCATCAGCACCCTAAGATGGGAGGCAATGTCAGGAGCACTGGCCCCAGGAATACATTTAACGTCAGCTGGCATCTGTAACCTGACTTTGCGAGTGATAGAATCCCCTATCACTAAAGGGGACTGTCGAGTGCCAAATAAACAGAGATGGACACAAAACGGTCAAAGCCATCAGGTGCCCAATTTAGGAAAAAAAGTAGAAGAGGAGAAATAAGCAAAGAATAAAGGTATGCAACTGTGTTATCTCTGTATAATTACAGTATCCATGTCATGAATGAAGAGCTAAGAATAATTGATGGTATAACACGTTTGTTAGCCTTCTTGCTGTGGTGCTTGCTAAGTTGGTACAGCAATAATTAAGTCTTAACTCATTAAACACCAGATTGAATTTCACCATGGTCAGAGAAATTGTCAGGCTTTTTAAAATTATTATTTTACGCACTGCTAAATGGCATAAACTGGACTTTGTCAGAGGGCTGCACTAACAGTAATAATGATAATAATAATTCTAAATTATTTGAGACATTGTGAGGTAAATTTGCTGAAGCTGAGTTACAGGCAAATAAAATAATTCTTTAACTATTGCAAACATAAATTTCTGTTATTTTTGGGTAGACATTTTAAGGCCCGGTCACACAGCACTTAACGAAGGACAACGAAACCTAAATGAAACAAGAAATCTGGACTTTCATTGACTTTCGTTGGCATCATTTAACCTTCGCGCAGCTTCGTTCCTGCAGCTGCTGCTTCATCAGGATTTTTTAAACTGTCAAATTTTGAAAGAATGCCGCTGAAAACCACAATTCTTCCATATTTCACTTTGATGTAGTTCTTGATAGTTTTTGAGGATCTTGATGATGACGGAGATGATCCCTCTTTTGTTCTGGATGAGCAACCAGAGCAGGTGGATCCACCAACGTGTGCACAGATCTCCACAGTGGATCGGATTGCGGGCTTCTTTTTGTAGCGTGTCCATGACTCAGGTGCTACAGAGCTCCATCTCAGCGCCGAGTCCTGGAACGCAGAGCAGGATGCAGACACATCTTTCTAGCAAGGCCACTGCTGGAGCAGACACACACTGCTCCAGCAGTGGCTCCAGGCACATTTCATTTAAAGTGGATATGACACTTACAGACACCATAGTCTTATTACCTGTAACAAAGGTTATATAATTCGGTCAACCTAAGCATTTTGGGAAAATGGATGCAGTTCTGCCATTATATATAACATTTGAACGTCCCCCCACTGAAAAATGTGCACACCCCGTGACCAGCTTCCCGCCGAGCACCAAGCCTAAAATACGTCACTACATGTAGACCGTATCGGCTCGCACGCCTGGCGGCCGTTGTTTACACTTTTTTTAGCGGCAGAAACTTTGATTAAACACAGCTCTCAGGGACTTGTTTTCTCAATATGCCTGACCAGTGTGTCGCAGCATATTGCACAAACACAAGGGCGAAAGGTTTTAGCCTTTTCAAGTCCAGGCAGATTGATCAAAAGCCGTGGTGTTGTGTGATGCACGAAATGTCCGGCTGCCGCTCGCACACCCACATTTGCTCCAGACAGCAGACACTTTCCTCTACCGTCTCCATGTTCTCACACCGCTCACAGGAACACAAAAATGTCAACCCCAAATAATATATTCACAATAATCTTGGAATGGTCAAGGAACTTACGTAGTAAACACGACGGCGGCATGTAAACACGACGGCGGCATGTTCAGTGTTTTTTTCGGCGATCTTTTTCGAAACCTTCGCCGTTTATTTCCTATTCTTTCATGAAAATAACGTAGCTAAACACGGATGAATGCAATGCCAGGCACACGAAAACGGCAAAAACCCGAAGGTAATGACGGTGGTCCACAAGTAATAGCTACACTGTCACGGCTCCGGAACAGTAACAAAGGCAGTAAACAGATGCTCGAATCGAAAATGCTATACAGTAATTAGAGTGTTATAAACAGCAGCAACAAAAATCAAAGCCTACCTTACCATTCCATATTCTGCAGCCTTTCAAAATCCATCAGAATTGGCACGTCTCTTGCCTCTGCTTTGGGTCCACCATAAACAGCGTTATTTTCGCTGCCAGAATGCTCCTGTTTGAATGTTTGTCCGAAAGATACAGCTCCAATCTGTAGGGTCTAATCACTGCTGCGCCATCCTCAGGATGCGAGTCAGAAATAATCCACACTTGTAGAGGAGTCAGAAAAGTTCTTGATCTCGTCACTGTCCATGCTGAGGTCCATCTGTTCCTGTTGTTAATCTAACAAAGACGGGACTCTACATTCTGTGATGTCACGGCATCACGTGACCGCTGATGGAATGCTACCAGCGCGCTTTCCAAGAAACACACTTTTGAGAAACTGTACAAACTTTAGTAGAGAAGCTTGAATCTTCGACTGGACTGCGTTGCTTGACGCGAGGACGTTTCGCTTCAAATTGCAGAAGCTTCCTCAGCTAAAATTCTTGCTCTGGTGGTCTGATTTCTGTCTTGACTCTTGTAGAGAAGAATAATCAAGAAGTCACAAAAGCTGGAGTTTTAAACCTAACCAGACCCCTCCTACCGAGAGGCAGACTGCTATAGGCTGGTGACTAAACAATAGCTCTAATTAGCACCTATTGTGCTCTAGTTAGCACCCTCCTAATGACAGGGCAGCTGTCCCTCTCCTGATGGCTCCCTTGACGACTCTGCTGATGATGTGAATGACTCATTACCATGAACAAAAGACTGAAACTGCTTTGACCTGAATGCCCCATTGTAAACAGGGGATAAAGCATGTCTCAGACCCCCTCCCCGGTTAAGGCTGGGTTTCAAACGTTTCACAAAGAATGCCTCCTTGACCCCTCTCTCAAACCATTTCTTCTCTCTGGCTAATATTTTAACTTCCTTGTCCTCAAACGTGTGGTTAGTGTCTTTAAGGTGGAGATGAACTGCAGACTGAGGTCCACTGGCACCCTCTCTGCGGTGCTGGTATAGCCTTTTGTGTAAAGGTTGCTTAGTCTCACCTATGTAGTGTTCGTTACAGTTTTCCTGACATCTGATAGAATACACTACATTGCTCTGTTTGTAACTAGGGATCCTGTCCTTAGGGTGAACTAATTTCTGTCTCAAGGTGTTAACCGGTTTAAAGTAAACTGGGATTTTGTGCTGTCTGAAGATCCTCTGTAGTTTTTCCCCTACTCCTGCTAAATAAGGGAGAGATACTCCTCTTCTTCTTGTCTCCATCTCCTGTCTATCTGGTCTCTTTGTTCTCTTGGACTTCTGCACTTTGTCCAGGGACCATCGTGGGTACCCACATACTGTGAGGGCTTTCCGGACACGTTGTTGTTCTTTAGCCCTTCCCTCTGCAGTTGTGGGCACCTGTAGGGCTCTGTGTTGAAGCGTCCTGATCACCCCGAGCTTGTGTTCAAGGGGGTGGTTTGAGCCAAAGAGCAGATATTGGTCAGTGTGAGTTGGCTTTCTGTAAACCCCTGTCTGGAGCTGCCTGTTCTCTCCAATCGTAACATCACAGTCCAAGAAGGCTAAATGGTTGTTTCTGGCATCCTCACGTGTGAACTTGATATTGGCGTCCACCGAGTTGATGTGTTCTGTAAAGTCCTCAACTTCCTGTTGCTTGACTTTAACCCATGTGTTATCAACATATCTGAACCAGTGCCTGGGAGAGATGCCCGTGAAAGACGCCAAGGCTGTCTTCTCCACTCGCTCCATGTACAGATTGGCCACAATGGGGGATACCGGAGACCCCATCGCACAGCCATGAATCTGCCTGTAGTAATTCCCCCTAAACAGGAAATACGTGGTGTTAAGACAGATCTCCAAGAGCTGGCAGATGTGGTCTGGTGTGAGTTTGGGCCTTTCAAGTAGAGACACATCCTCCAGCAGTCTCTGCCTCACAGCTGAGACGGCCTCAGCGGTGGGGATGCAGGTGAACAACGAAGTCACATCAAATGACACGATTGTTTCATCTGCCTCCAGCTGCAGGTCCTTGATCTTGTTCACAAAATCTTGTGTGTTCTCCACATGGTGTTCTGAGTTACCCACTAGAGGAGCGAAAATCCACTTGAGGTGCTTGGCCACATTGTACGTGATGGAATCTGTGTTACATACAATAGGCCTGAGTGGCACGTCTTGTTTGTGGATTTTGGGCAGTCCATAGATGCACGGAGTGGCGTCCCCAGGGTATAGTCTGTAGTATACAAACTTTACAAGTTTGTAATGTACAAACTTTATTGCTCAGTGATAATAATTAAAACCACTTTCAACTTACTATACTGTATATTTTGATATTTATCTCAGTTTTACCTAATTTTTTAGGTGTCATATCCACTTTAAAATGTTGAGATCGTTAGCTTCGGTTTCCTTTTGTTCCTCTTTCGTTTCTTTTGCACTCTTGATTCGCAGGCTATTCAGTGATGAAGCTCGTTCGTTCACCTTTTCTCGACAATTTGTGACTTTTTTACTTTTCCCCTTCGTTCAGGAATTATTGTATGCCGTGTGACCAAGCCATTAGGGGAGAAATCTCAAATGTTAAAGTAGAAATGTGTGTAAAATTAATTTATGCTTCAGTAGACGAATGACTCATTCTTGCAACAGAACTGTTAGAGGTTCAGTTACTATTTATATCAGCCCTGTAATTAGCCAATATAATTTTCATATCTGTAGGTACTTTCAAAGACGAACATTTGCCATTTGCTACAAATCTATTTCGTGACAAAGCATAGTGTAACCCGTCATAACTAAAAGTGTACCAAGCATAGAATTTGAGGCAGTAACCAAGGAGCTAATTATTCCTCCCTGAAAGACAGATTAATAGAGTGTCTAATAATACAATAACATGCTTTTGGAGGGTGGTATGCATTTTCAGAGCCCGACATCCATGTCCAGTCGCCCTAAATGACCGATATTCGCCCAAGTTAGACGAGGGTGAATATCTGTCATTTTGGGTGACGGCATGGACGTCGGGACTCAGAAAATGCATACCGCACGACAACTGCATGTTATTTGCATTATTATCACTTACTGAGATACACAACATGTGGAATCACATTAACAATATTTAATGTCATTTCAAAACACACGACACCCAGCAAACACATACATACGTAAAAAGTTGGCTCACTTTAACTTTTGCCGTTTTGGCTGGTACCGCGCTGCTCTCCAAATTTTCCAGGGTGTCCTCATCAAGCTGACTGCTTTGGCTGCTGTTCATTGTCAGACTATCCATGATAAAATCATCCGGAATATCCATATCGGGACCAACACACACTTCTCGCCTTTTCATGTTATCGGCTGCGGACAGTTCTTCAGTTGCGCATGATATGACGTCATCACTTTATGCACAGCGGGCAGGTATTGGGATACCCGCCCGTTACTGCGGGCAGGTATAGACAGGTAGCGTAAATGTAAATCTATGCTACCGGCCCAGCAACGCCTCATTAAGTGATAATAATGACAGATAATTAGCACGTAAGGGCATGTTTATTCAAATTTGCAATTCATGGATGTTTGGTGTAAGAATTATATTGTGACCTGAGGCCTTTTGATGTAAATTGTAATTACAGGGGCACTTCTAAAATATTAAAAACAGTAAAGTAATAAAAATGGCTGTCCAAAATGTTGCTTACCTCTGTTGTTATTGCAAATTGTGTGATCACCCTTTCTTTTCCAGAGGCCTTTCTTGCAGTTTGTAGGGACCCTCAAATTGCTGTCAAGCTTTCACATATTAAGGAGATCCTATAGTGCTGCCCAGCAATGTCTTGCTCAAGGACACTTCAACATTCAAAAGTGCACAAGTATAAAAGCAGGAATAGCCACTGATCTGTCAGATAACAGGCAATCTGCTCTATTACCTGAGCTCAGAGTTAGTCTCTAGCTGCAACTAAATATTTTCTTTATTAAACATATAGTCTATGGAAAAAGAAACTTAATAACTGAGTATTTAGTAAAGTTTTGTCTGCTGTCCAGTTCATAGGATTAAAAAAAGCAGGAATTCATTGTCTGAATAACTTGACAATTTTCTCTTTTTTAAAATAGGTGATTCATCAGCTAATTTATTTTTTTTTTTACCTCAATGCACATTTTCTTCTGTGATCCAGCTTGTTCAATGAATTGTGTTACTGCCGTGGTGGTGGGGGGGGGGGGGGGGGAGATGTTGGTTTCTATGATTTATCGTCTCCAATCCTACAGAAAAGCCTGAGCATCTCCATTAATCTATGCACTTTGTCTTTCCTTCCAGCAAAGACAGATGACCTTCCCTGTATCTCTGTGGAGGACACATTTCTTCAATCACAGATCAGTTTTTAGCTTCAGTTAGCAGCAGGTGTCCTCAGAGGTCGCTGGGTGGTGATGGTACGTGAAGTTCCTCATCTGGACAAAACACAGTCTTAAACTGTGTTGCGTCCAGGACAACAGCTGTGTCTCAGGCTGTGCACACGACACTGTCGCAGTGTTCCACAGTGAGTGAGTGTTGCTGTGTTGTTCCAATCTTCATTATTCATACAAAAGACCACAATACCTGCACTTCATTAATAAAGTGTGCTGTGACATGCTGTAGAAATGATGATGTGCACTACTTCTTATTAAGACAGCAATAGAAAACAGAATGTGGGCATTATCTGCACCCTCTTGGCCCTTTATGGAATAGGTTTGACACCTGTGCTTTAGAGGGTCATTGGTACCACTGGAATGACTTAATTGCAAATGAATGGATACTCATGGAGATTCAGATGAGGAGTAGCACTTGCATTGTGGTTTCTCTGTGTGTGGTTCAGCATGCAGGTGCCTCAGTGGCGAGATCGAGAAGGCCAAGGGGAAGCCCACATTTCACCTGGCTGTGGCAGATAGATGGTTAGATGAAGATGGATCAGCTGTCTGCCTGGGTGGTTGCCATCCCAATGTGAGATCAAAGGCTTGACTGCCAACAATCACAATTCACAGCTGTGGCTTGTTAATGCGTGTTTACTTGTCTGAATGAATACATTGAGAATGTGATGAATGATCAGTGTTTAAACCTGTCCCTTCATATGCTGAATCCAAACCTACACTCTTACATGCTTGTTTGTGTTATTTTTTATTAGTGTTATTAGTTTCCACTCCTGATATTAGAAGAAACTAGTAAGTAAGTCCCTTCGGCTGCTCCCTTGTTTGCACTCGGGGTCGCCACAGCAAATCCAAGGTGGATCTGCATGTTGAATTGGCATGGGGTGATTCTTAGACTACGGGCACTTATTATGTCCTTTGATCATATTGTATGAAAAACAGAAAAAAGGGGAAATTTCACACTTTTATAGTTATCTTTACAATGAAAGTGTGTTAAGAAATTTGTTCTAGTAGTCTATGATGCTTTTTTCACCTTTTTTCAGCATCATTATATGAAAATATTGCCGTTTTGTGCTTGTCCCACACCCAGACTTTTGATCTTCAATGATAAAAATGAATGGTAAAGAAACGTTTTTTCTAATGTTTTAAAATATCTCTGAATAAAATATCAGTAAAATAATCAAAACATAATTGGGGTATTCAATGTCATACAACTGTTGTGATTTTTTTAAAACAAAATGTAGTTGTCCCACACTATTGCCGTATTTTCCACCACAACACTGTAATGTCCCTAAACAGTTTGTATGAAAGATTGTTTGGGTAGTTTCTATGGAGATAAACAGTGACATCAGAGCACATGTATATAGCGCCAAATCACAACAAACAGTTGCCCCAAGGTGCTTTATATTGTAAGGCAATGGTGCCGTAGTTAAAGAATCACCCATAGGTTTTACGCCGGATGCCCTTTGCGCTTGGTTTCAGGGCAGAAGGTTCTGTGTTCAAATCCCACCCCTGCCACATTTCTCCATGTAATGTGGAGTTGCGTCAGGAAGGGCATCCGGCGTAAAACCTGTGCCAATTCAACATGCAGATCCACCTTGGATTTGCTGTGGCAACCCTGAGTGCAAACAAGGGAGCAGCCGAAGGGACTTGCTTACTAGTTTCTTCTAATATCAGGAGTGGTGACATCAGCCTGTTTTGCAGCTCTGCCTCCTCACAAATGAGCTGGTTATTTATGGGGAAGCAGGAGAGCTACAGTGGAGGGCCGTGTCAGGGTTAGAGCAGTACAACATTAGAACTCATGAATATCATTCTGGCCAGCGTCCATCTGCAAGCTGAAGGAGACATGTCTCTTGTCCTAACATTTTTATGCTGGGTTCAGGATAGAAAAAAACTGATGAAAGAAAGTGTGAGCCTGTATTTGACTTGTATGCCCAATGAAGACCATTTAGGAAAGCGAATACATTTCACCCAATTAACACTTTCTCTCGGACCTGTTCAAAGGGTTAAAGGCCCCGTATCACGTAGCAAGAATGAGCAGGAGTCAAGCGGAATCAGGCCAGATGGCTAAAAAAAGCCACAATTCGAGCCACAGTCGGAGGGACAGATTTTCCGACAGCTGTGTAAGAATGCCGTTCGACTACTTAGAATGTGGGCGGATCCCGCTAGGACTGATTCGTGCACATTTTGTGTGCCTCAGCTTTTGAATACAGTCCAAATGTAGTTGGAACACAGTACGAATACCTAGAATGCTGTTAGATTGCAGTAAAAATATTACGAATGCACCTTGAATGCCGTATAACTGAGGTTCAAACACCACCCGAAGTCTGGGTAGAAGGCAATTAAGGGGAGGGGCGTGGCAGAGCGAGTGCTGCGGTCTGCTGTCTTTTGGAGAGCTGCCGTGTGTCCCTACTGAACGTCGAATGACACCCAACCTATAAACTGATGACACATAAACCAGGGTCCACTGATTATCACATCACTGTAATGCATGTACACCCATGTGATCAGGCTATTACGGCCATTAGATCACTGACGTGCACATGCGTTATTACTTGTGCAACAGTGATAGCCCCTAGCCAGCGATGCATCATAGTACAACCTAAAGCAGGAGACCCCGGACTACATGTATCAGACCACATACTGGATATCATATGTAATCCTGAGAAGTGTCAAGGCAGGTGTTAATGTGAAAGCATTACACAGCGGCCAGCCAGAGCGCACTCTTTGTCTCTCTCTCTCTCTCCCAATGCCACTCACCCCCTCACTCTGCCTCTCAGGCCCTTCCCCTCTCCAGATGTAGCTCTATGAACTGATCACACTGTGGTCCACATGCATGTGCTGTGCCAATCAGTCAATGCTGCACATAACGGACTCTGAACTGTGCGACTGGGTGTCATGTGGCCTGATGCGCAGTGGTCCATCCTGTCCACACATGGCCAGCGTGTGTATGGTGGGTTTATGTATAAATCCTGGCCTCATCTGAACCGGCAGTAAGGATCTATAGAGTCGTATCCAAAAACTCCGATTCGTCAGGGATATTCCACACAAAACGGTCTGTCCTCATCAATGCTTGCAGCAGCGGGACAGCGGGAAGGTCTTGCTGTGCATCAAGGCTGTATCAACCAATTGCTGTGCTCCACTGTCCAGATGGACAGCGGACCGCAAGCAAGCAAGCGGAGAGTGCTGTCTGTTGTCCAGACAAAGAGCAAACAGTGATCTCATGTAAAGTCTTATGTTTTTTTGTGTGTGTGTTCCCTCGCAATAACTTAATATCATATTAAAGTTCATGGCTATCAGCACGCACAGTGAGTGGAATCAGGCGGTGGGAGACTGAACGTATACGCGCGCGCGCACAGGAGTTCCTACTGGACAAGAGCCTCGAGTGTCCTCTGTCCCACTGTGAAGGGGTTTGCCAGGAGAGATCTTGGTATGAGGATGTTTAAAAAAAAACAAACCCCAGCTAAAACCTCCACAAAGCGCCTCGGCACCAGGGCGTATGAAGAAAATGGTGCAACTTCTCCCAGTGCTGCGGGGAGACATCTCTTCTCTAGCAGCACTCAGCTGGGTCATCCACCAGATCAGCGGTGTTATCTACCAGATAGTTCTGATCCTGGACCCCAGCAACAACACCATCAAAGGGCTAAAAGAATCCAGTGAAACTGCATCATTGTAAATTGGTCCATTGGGGAGAAGAAAAAGATCTCTCACTGCTTCGCTTACTCAAACATGAGAAGTGGGGCAGGAGATCAAAGGCAGTATTCGAGGAGAGGAAAGGTCACCATCTTGAAGAGAGCCCCTCGGATACCAAGTCAGTAATGTTAAGGGTGCAGCTTTAGACCCAGGGTCTGGGGCCCACTGCACTCTTGTAGAAGGAAATTCAAGGCAAATGAAAAAAAAAAACAGATAACAGGATTTACAACAGATGAGGGAGTTGCTGCACCTTGCACAGCTGTATGACTCCGTATGAAATATAGTTTATTTATACAACAGTGTAAGTAGCAACACCTGTTATGAATGTTTTTCTTTTTTTACCGTCCTCTCATGGATCATGTTGCTGTCTGCTGTGTGCGCGCGCGCATATACGTTCAGTCTCCCCCCACCTGATTTCACTCACTGTGTGCACTGATAGGCATGAAATAAATTTTTTTTTAAAGAGAAAAAAAAAAGCTTCCAACGTGTGGTTTTTGAACGTACAATGTGAGCAGTCAGATGGCATCAGAGCATCGGGCCGTACAGTGTGAGACCATGAATCGTGCGCTCTGAACTTTTAAACCCTATGGTTCTGTCGCACAGTTTGAGCTGGAGCCAAGTACAACGATTGAAAATATCGTACAGTGTCTGCCCAGCTTAAGTCAGTGAAGTCTGTAAGTAGCTGGAAGAGGTGGTACTGGACTACAAATGTTGCATCAACAGGCATGTAGCCTGTTATGCTCGGCCCTATTTACCATTTCCCTCTTCGCTCTGTCTTCTTGAAAAAATATCTGTGAGCTTTTCACACTTGGCAGCATCTTCCTCCAAAGCTTTTCTTTTTCTTAATCTAGCTTTTTCAGCTCCACCTGGCTTTTTTCTGTCCATCTATTCACTCACGGGCCACTCCTCCTGTGCTTGCTCGTAGCGCAAGTCCCATGTGAGCGCACAGGCCTTGATTGGACTGAACTAACTGTAATGAATGCATAGGGGTGTTAAACGTGTAATGGTATGTCCCTACGTTAGGCTTTGGAAAAGATAACAGCGTTGCAAAAGAAGCAGTCTTGAGTTATTTTCTTGTGAATTTTCATGATTGTAAAACATTTATAACGCTTAATGTCTTCTCTTTAAGATACAGCAGCCCAAGTGTCTTGCTGTGTATCCTAACAGTTAGTGGTGGTCATATATTTATGCATATATTAACACCCCCTCACAACGGTCCCAGGTTGGACCAGCCCACCAGGAAAACTCCCGACTTTCCCGATTACCCAGCACGCAGTAGGTGTTGTTTGTGTGCTGTTTTGACACCGTGAGAGTATTTACACTGCAGCCAGACTGAAGTTGGAGTCCACCTCAACTGCCGGTTGATATTTTTCCACTTCGACTGCACCAAGAGTATTTTCAACATGAGCAAAACATTTGGGGCGGCCACACGACCGTGCCTGACTGTTTAGACTGCTCTGAGAATGCTGTACAATGTTTCCGAATGCACCTCAACACTTCCGGAATGTGGGCAAATTTTCAATCTGTGGGGTATTGGGCTTATTCAGCTTCTAGTGTGACAGGGGTATAAGACTTGAATTACTAGATCAGCCATTCGCAAACATAAGAACACCTCAGCCCGTTTCGAAATCTGAAAATCGTCTGCCCCTCGCCCAATACATTAATCACAATTGTGATTGACACATGAGCCAGAGATGATGTAATTTAATAAATTAATATATATATATATATATATATATATATATATATATATATATACAGTAATCACCAGTGTTAAATTAACACCGACAGTGAACATATGGTCCCACTCTGGCTAGAGTAGGACCATATGTACACTGGGAGTGTAAATTTAACACTGTCAGTGTTAGTTTTACACTGGTCATTTTACTGTGTGTGTGTGTGTGTGTGTGTATGTATATGTACAAAAATATAAACGCAACACTTTTGGTTTTGCTCCCATTTTGTATGAGATGAACTCAAAGTTCTAAAACTTTTTCCACATACACAATATCACCATTTCCCTCAAATATTGTTCACAAACCAGTCGAAATCTGTGATAGTGAGCACTTCTCCTTTGCTGAGATAATCCATCCCACCTCACAGGTGTGCCATATCAAGATGCTGATTAGACACCATGATTAGTGCACAGGTGTGCCTTAGACTGCCC
The DNA here is from genome assembly GCF_902500255.1 of Thalassophryne amazonica. Classification (NCBI taxonomy): domain Eukaryota; kingdom Metazoa; phylum Chordata; class Actinopteri; order Batrachoidiformes; family Batrachoididae; genus Thalassophryne; species Thalassophryne amazonica. Next base: position 27,614,136 of record NC_047107.1, read on the forward strand.
ACAATAAAAGGCCACTCTGAAAGGTGCAGTTTTATCACACAGCACAATGCCACAGATGTCGCAAGATTTGAGGGAGAGTGCAATTGGCATGCTGACAGCAGGAATGTCAGCCAGAGCTGTTGCTCGTGTATTGAATGTTCATTTCTCTACCATAAGCCGTCTCCAAAGGTGTTTCAGAAAATTTGGCAGTACATCCAACCAGCCTCACAACCGCAGACCACGTGTAACCACACCAGCCCAGGACCTCCACATCCAGCATGTTCACCTCCAAGATCATCTGAGACCAGCCACTTGGACAGCTGCTGAAACAATCGGTTTGCATAACCAAAGAATTTCTGCACAAACTGTCAGAAACTGTCTCAGGGAAGCTCATCTGCATGCTCGTCGTCCTCATTGGGGTCTCGACCTGACTCGTAACCGACTTGAGTGGACAAATGCTCACATTCGCTGGCGTTTGGCATGTTGGAGAGGTGTTCTCTTCATGGATGAATCCCGGTTCACACTGTCCAGGGCAGATGGCAGACAGCGTGTGTGGCGTCGTGTGGGTGAGCGGTTTTCTGATGTCAACGTTGTGGATCGAGTGGCCCATGGTGGCGGTGGGGTTATGGTATGGGCAGGCATCTGTTATGGACGAAGAACACAGGTGCATTTTATTGATGGCATTTTGAATGCACAGAGATACCGTGACGAGATCCTGAGGCCCATTGTTGTGCCATACATCCAAGAACATCACCTCATGTTGCAGCAGGATAATGCACGGCCCCATGTTGCAAGGATCTGTACACAATTCTTGGAAGCTGAAAATGTCCCAGTTCTTGCATGGCCGGCATACTCACCGGACATGTCACCCATTGAGCATGTTTGGGATGCTCTGGACCGGCGTATACGACAGCGTGTACCAGTTCCTGCCAATATCCAGCAACTTCGCACAGCCATTGAGGAGGAGTGGACCAACATTCCACAGGCCACAATTGACAACCTGATCAACTCTATGCGAAGGAGATGTGTTGCACTGCATGAGGCAAATGGTGGTCACACCAGATACTGACTGGTATCCCCCCCAATAAAACAAAACTGCACCTTTCAGAGTGGCCTTTTATTGTGGGCAGTCTAAGGCACACCTGTGCACTAATCATGGTGTCTAATCAGCATCTTGATATGGCACACCTGTGAGGTGGGATGGATTATCTCAGCAAAGGAGAAGTGCTCACTATTACAGATTTAGACTGGTTTGTGAACAATATTTGAGGGAAATGGTGATATTGTGTATGTGGAAAAAGTTTTAGATCTTTGAGTTCATCTCATACAAAATGGGAGCAAAACCAAAAGTGTTGCGTTTATATTTTTGTTGAGTTATGCTGTGTTCAAAATAAACAGCAGTGTGTTTAAAAAAGTGAGTAAAGCTCCAAGTCCTTACAATAGCTTTAATTTCCACACATACAAATGTACTGGGAACACTGCGCATTTATATTCCAAATCAAAACATGAAGAAAAATGTATCAAATTTGTTATTACTTTACAGAACGTGCAGAAAAAAGAACATTAGGTTGTTAAAAAAAATAGCAGTCTGCATTTTTCTTTACAAACTCATTTACTGTATAAACTGAAAAAAGCTTGTAGATTTTGCTTTCCTGTGAATTACTGAATTAATATTTAGTTGTATTATCACTGTTTTTGAGACTTGCTTCACATCCGTATTGCATAGCGTGGATTCGACCAACTTCTGGGGCCTTTGAGCAGGTATTCCAGCCCACACTCTAAAAAAGAAACTGCTGTCTCAATGAGAAAAATTGATGTAACAATTTGCCTAGATTTTTTTTAAAATTTATTTCAACTTAGTTATTTCAAGTTTCAACTGACTTAATGCCACAAGATTTTTCTACACTGAAAAAAATTATACTTTGGATCAACTTTAAAAAATTTATGTAATTTGTTACAGCTAATTTTTTTTAGTTTTTCACAATGTATATTTATGATTTGGTAAAGTGATTCCATCAAATTTGAATTGGAAACCACAATTTTCCATTAGACCAATGTAAATAAGTACTTTGAATGAAGTGCACTGATGTTTCACTTTTTTCAGTGTAGTTAAGTTGAAATAACCTTTAGTTAAGTTGAAATAACAGTTACATCACTTTTTGTCATTGAGACAGCAGTTAATTTTTTAGAGTGCAGGATGATTGGACTGCATTCCACAATTCCTCTGAATTTCTTGGTTTTGCCTCAGAAACAGCATTTCTGATGTCACTCCACAAGTTTTGAATTGGATTAACATTCTGGGATAGGGCTGACCACTCCATAACATTAACCTTGTTGGTCTGAAAACAAGGTGCTGCTCACTTGTTTGTGTGTTTGGTGTCATTGTCTTGTTTAAACACCCATTTCAAGGCCATTTCCTCGTTGGCATAAGGCAACATGACCACTTCTTGTATTTTGATGTATTTAAACTGATCCATTATCTCTGGTGTGTGATAAATAGGCCTGACACCATAGTATGAGAAACATCATATTTTGTTTCCTGACTTCATCGGGTAGTCCGTAATGATCACAAATATTTTACTGATCACTATGAGGTTTTGATCAAATCTCAAGCCCCATTTGTTGTGGAGATACGGTGCATCCAGAATGTATTCACATTGCTTCACTTTTTCCACATTTTGTTATGTTACAGCCTTAATCCACAGTGGATATATTCATTTTTTTCCCTCAAAATTCTACACACAATACCCTTATAATGACAATGTAAAAAAGTTTTTTTTTTTTTTAGATTTTTGCAAATTTATTAAAAGAAAAGAAAGAAAGAAAGAAATCACATACGAGGGCTGTCCATAAAGTATAGGTCCTTTTAATTTTTTTCAAAAACTATATGGATTTCATTCATATGTTTTTACGTCAGACATGCTTGAACCCTCGTGCGCATGCGTGAGTTTTTCCACGCCTGTCGGTGACGTCATTCGCCTGTGAGCACTCCTTGTGGGAGGAGTCGTCCAGCCCCTCGTCGGAATTCCTTTGTCTGAGAAGTTGCTGAGAGACTGGCGCTTTGTTTGATCAAAATTTTTTCTAAACCTGTGAGACACATCGAAGTGGACACGGTTCGAAAAATTAAGCTGGTTTTCAGTGAAAATTTTAACGGCTGATGAGAGATTTTGAGGTGACACTGTCGCTTTAAGGACTTCCCACGGTGCGAGACGTCGCTCAGCGCTCTCAGCCGCCGTCGTCAGCCTGTTTCAAGCTGAAAACCTCCACATTTCAGGCTCTATTGATCCAGGACGTCGTGAGAGAACAGAGAAGTTTCAGAAGAAGTCGGTTTCAGCATTTTATCCGGATATTCCACTGTTAAAGGAGATTTTTTTAATGAAAGACGTGCGGACGGGTCCACGTGTCGGGACGCAGCCGACGCGGTGCGGCGGCACAGGAAAAACACCTCCGTGTTGATAACCATTTGTAAAATCCAGGCGGCTTTTGATGGCTTTCAGTGGAGTGAGTATATGAGAAATTGTTTAACAGCTGGAGATGTTCCAACTTGTCCTTAAGGCTTTCAACAGAGGTGTTTTTCCTGTGGCGGAGCGTCGCAGCGGCTGCGAGCCGACGCGCGGACCCGTCCGCACGTCTTTCATTAAAAAAATCTCCTTTAACAGTGGAATATCCGGATAAAATGCTGAAACCGACTTCTTCTGAAACTTCTCTGTTCTCTCACGACATCCTGGATCAATAGAGCCTGAAATGTGGAGGTTTTAAGCTTGAAACAGGCTGATGACGCCGCCTGAGAGCGCTGCGCGACATTTCGCACCGTGGGAAGTCCTTAAAGCGACAGTGTCACCTCAAAATCTCTCATCAGCCGTTAAAATTTTCACTGAAAACCAGCTTAATTTTTCGAACCGTGTCCACTTCGATGTGTCTCACAGGTTTAGAAAAAATTTTGATCAAACAAAGCGCCAGTCTCTCAGCAACTTCTCAGACAAAGGAATTCCGACGAGGGGCTGGATGACTCCTCCCACAAGGAGTGCTCACAGGCGGATGACGTCACCGACAGGCGTGGAAAAACTCACGCATGCGCACGAGGGTTCAAGCATGTCTGACGTAAAAACATATGAATGAAATCCATATAGTTTTTGAAAAAAATAAAAAGGACCTATACTTTATGGACAGATCTCGTATACATGAGTATCTCCAGCCTTTTCCATGAAAGCTCAAAATTGAACTCAGGTGCATCTTGTTTCCACTGATCATCCTCGAGATGTTTCTACAGCTTAATTGGAGTCCACCTGGGCTAAATTCAGCTGATTGGACATGATTTGGAAAAGCACACACCTGTGTACATATAAAGTCCCACAGTTGGCAGTGCATGTCAGAGCACAAACCAAGCATGAAGTCAAAGGAATTGTCTGTAGACCTCCAAGACAGTACAGAAACATTTCTGCTGCGTTGAAGGGCCCAGTGAACACAGTGGCCAAGAACCCGATGGTCACTCTGTCAGAGCTCAGCATTCCTCTGTGGAGAGAGGAGAACCTTCCAGAAGGACAACCATGTCTGCAGCAATCCACCAATCAGGCCTGCATGTTAGAGTGGCCAGACAGAAGCCACTCCTTAGTAAAAGGCACATGGCAGCCCACCTGGAGTTTGTCAAAAGGCACCTGAAGGACTCTCAGACCATGACAAACAAAATTCTCTGGTCTGATGAGACAAACATTGAACTCTTTGGCGTGAATGCCAGGCGTCATGTTTGGAGGAAACCAGGCACCATCCCTACAGTGAAGCATGGTGGTGACAGCATCATGCTGTGGTGATGTTTTTCAGTGGCAGGAACTGGAAGACTAGTCAGGATTGAAGGAAAGATGAATGCAGCAATGTACAGAGACATCCTGGATGAAAACCTGCTCCAGAGCGCTCTTGCCTTCAAACTGGAGTGACGGCTCATCTTTCAGCAGGACAGTGACCCTAAGCACACAGCCAAGATACCAAAGGAGTGGCTTCAGGACAACTCTGTGAATGTCCTGGAGTGGCCCAGCCAGAGCCCAGACCTGAATCTGTTTGAACATCTCTGGAGAGATCTGAAAATGCCTGTGCACCAATGCTCCACTTCCAACCTGATGGAGCTTGAGAGGTGCTCCAAATTGGAATGGGCCAAACTGCCCAAAGACAGGTGCATCATGCTTGTGGTCTCATATTCAAGAAGACTTGAGGTTGTAATTGCTGCCAAAGGTGTATTAGCAAAGTACTGAGCAAAGGGTGTGAATACTTACGTACAGATAATTTCTTATTTTTTTATTTGTATCACTGTATATACAATTTGTTGCTATTTAATTTAATACATATAAATGACCATTTAATATTATTTGGCTGTTGTAAATCATCTTGGGGTCTTGTTCACTAGTGGGGGTTGGAGTGTGAGATCTATAGGCAGATTGGGGTGGCGCCTGATTTTTTATGAACACTGTCCTGGAGAGTTATGGTGAAGAAGATGCTGAGCCAGAAAGTGAGTTTCTCAATTTACTAGTCAACCTATGCTCCTATCCTCACGTATGGTTGTAAACTTTGGGTAATGACCAAAAGATTAAGTTTGTGGATACAAGTGATGGAAATGAGATTGCTCCGTTGTTTATCAGGTCTTCCACTTCTGGACAGTGTGAGAGGCTCGACTATCTTTTTTTAAAATTTATAATAAATTTGAAAAATAATAAAAAAAACTGATTTCATGTTGTCATTATGGGGTGTTGTGAGTAGAAATTTGAGTGAAAAAATTAAATTCATCCATTTTGGAATAATGCTGCAACATATCAAAATGTGGAAAAAGTGAAGCGCTGTGAATACTTTGCAGATGCACAGTGCTTGTTAAAGCCATGTAACCACGAGCTGGCCATGCCACAGGAATGCCCATCAAGCAACAAACGGCAACTACTTGTCGCCATTAGTAGCTACTGGCCAGCCATTCGTAGATGGTAGGGTAAACCAGCTGATTCTAATTCGTTAAACGCTTCAGGCAGGTAGACAATCAATTTCCTGTACTCATTTCTGCGATGTTACGCTGCCTTCTTTTTTTTTTTACTCGAACTGGCAATCGCTGTGTCACGTAGTTCAGCATTTGCATACAATAGACTTTTCATGGTGACCATATATATTTAAGATTTTTATCTTGCTGGTGTTTTTTTTTTCTTATGTCCAGGGACTGTAGTTAAAAAATAGCCTTCGACTAACTCTGATACAGTTGCAGAAATGTTTATTAATGTACAATGTCCCTACCAAATAAACCAAATACCAATCGGTGAAATTGCCTGTTTTAGGTGCATAAGTAGAGGTAATGCCCGGTAAGACTTTTGCTTTCTAAAGCTGATGTTTTCCACCTCTGGAAGCATCTCTCTGCTTCCTGATGCAGCTGGTGCTGTCTCCTTGTCTGGGCTCTTGGTTGTTGATATCGCTGCCTGTTCTGAGGCCCCTGTGCGCTGAGTGAGATGACTGTCTGTCTGACATGTGTCAGCGTTCCCTGCTGCCCTGTACGACAGGCGTGACAGAGGAGGTTACTGTGGGGCAGAACCTGTCACTCATTCTCCGAGTTACTGCCCCACACCACAAACATTTTTGTGGGGTGTGGTGTAGCTTTCACAATTTACTAGTTTGTAATCCTGTTTGGAACATCACAGTAGTTTAGTGTAACACTTGAAGGATAAATTGACCTTTTCTTTAGACAAATCTAGTTGTATTAAAACATTATTAGCAATCAACCATCTGTGATTGAAATGGGCACCACAGGAATTACAGAAATCCACTGAACACACAAACTAACAATGAAATAACACAAATTAAATCGTTGGCACATTTGTGGTACAGTATCATCTCAAGAAAAAAACCCAGCTCTGTGTAATTTGTCTTTGAAGATGTTGTAGAATGAACTGCATTTACAGTTGTATGTAAAAGTTTGGGCACCCCTGATGATTTTCATGATTTTCCTTTATAAATCATTGGTTGTTTGGATCAGAAATTTCAGTTAAATATATCATATAGCAGACAAACACAGTGATATTTGAGAAGTGAAGTGAAGTTTATAGGATTTACAGAAAGTGTGCAACAATTCTTTAAACAAAATTAGGCAGGTGCATAAATTTAGGCACCCCAACAGAAAAAATACATCAATATTTAGTAGATCCTCCTTTTGCAGAAATAACAGCCTCTAAATGCTTCCTATAGCTTCCAATAAGAGTCTGGATTGAGGTTGAAGGTATTTTGGACCATTCTTCTTTGCAAAACATCTCAGGTTTGTTGGTTTCTGAGCATGGACAGCCCGCTTAAAATCACACCACAGATTTTCAGAAATATTCAGGTCTGGGGACTGAGATGGCCATTCCAAAACATTGTATTTGTTCCACTGCATGAATGCCTTAGTAGATTTTGAGCAGTGTTTAGGGTCATTGTCTTTGTCACTGATCCATGAACATTGTTCTCAAGAATCTGCTGATACTGACTGGAATCCATGTGATCCTCAACTTTAACAAGATCCCCAGTACCTGCACTGGCCACACAGCATGATGGAACCACCTCCAAATTTTACTGTAGGTAGCAAGTGTTTTTCTTGGAATGCTGTGTTCTTTTTCAGCCATGCACACCGCCCCATGTTATGACCAAATAACTCAATTTTAGTTTCATCAGTCCACAGCACCTTATTCCAAAATGAAGCTGGCTTGTCCAAATGTGCTTTAGCATACCTCAAGCAACTCTGTTTGTGGCGTGTACGCAGAAAAGGCTTCCTCTGCATTACAGCATCATATAGCATCTCTTTTTGCAAAGTGCGCTGTATAGTTGAATGATGCACAGAGACACTATCTGCAGCAAAATCATGTTGTAGGTCTTTGGAGCAGGTCTGTGGGTTGACTATGACTGTTCTCACCATCCTTCACTTCAGCTTATGAGATTTTTCTTGGCCTGCCACTTTGGGCCTTAACTAGTACTGTGCCGGTGGTCTTCCATTTCCTCACTATGTTCCTCACAGTGGAAACTGACAGCTGAAATCTCTGAGATAGCTTTTTGTATCCTTCCCCTAAACCATGATATTGAACAGTCTTTGTTTTCAGGTCATTTGAGAGTTGTTTAGAGTTTCCCATTTTGCCACTCATTAGAAGACATGCAGAGAGGGGAAACATTTGCAAAATGGCCACCTTAAATACCTTTTCTCATGATTGAATTCACCTGTGTAAGGAGGTCAAAGGTCAATGAGCTTACAAAACCAATTTTGTGTTCCAATAATTAGTGCTAAATGTATTCAAATAAATAAAATGACAAGGGTGCCCAAATTTATGCACCTGCCCAATTTTGTTTAAATAATTACTGCACACTTTCTGTAAATACTAGAAACTTCATTTCACTTCTCAAATATCAGTGTGTTTGTCTGCTATATGATATATTTAGCTGAAATGTCTGATCCAGACAACCAATGATTTATAAAGGAAAATCATTAAAATTATCAGGGGTGCCCAAACCTTTGCATACAACTGTATCAAATGAAGATAGTTCCAGTCAGTTTATTGACTCTGTCACATAAGGACCTGGGGAGTGTGTTATATTTTATACATACTTGCATACATATTCATATATGTTGGATAGGCACTATAATAAACTATACAATAACATCATATCACATGTGTCTCAAAATGCATTATGAAGAGGGGACATAAATGCATAGCAGAATATAAGTTGAAGAACTCACTTTGTAACACAGTTTTTCAAGTTCAACAACAGACAGGAATTCAGTGTAGCCCATGTGCACACCACAGCCTGTGCTGTTATTTAGCATAAGCACTTTTAAATTCCAAACTTAAGCAAGGTGGAATAAACATGCATTGGACAACATATTAGATGTCATTTGGCACAGTTTGGACAAAACAAACTGTCAGATTGACAGGGACTGCTGGCCCACAATATGGAGTTGTGAACAGTGAATTTATTCAGGAAGCCCTCAGCATGTGGTAACAGAAGGACTGTTAAATTCTAGAAATAAGCAAGATGGACAAATACATGGACAATGGACAATATGTTGAAAGTTATTTGATGCAATTTGGATAAAATGAATCATTGGATGGACACAGATTGCTGGACCACAGACCCCCTTTTCGGAAGCACATATTCCTGTGCCCTCGATCCAGATGTACTTTAATGGGTCAAATGTTTATCTGTGATGGTTTGTGGAAACCGTGTATGGCGCGTGGAGGAATGAGGGTTGGGTGTCTCTGTACACCTATAGGTGTGTGTTGGCGTCCTTTCAAAAAGTCACACCTTCAGGTATGACCCGCCTCTTTCCCACCAGATCGACTTTCTTCAGCAGAGGAATGAGACGTGTACACCTCCTCCAGGCTGAGACATATAATCTGGGCTTGTCAGGGCCTTTTTCACACAGGATGACCTGGTGTGCAGAGCCTTTATCCACAGTCCCCACAGGCAGCGAGATACCTGCACACGCATTCCTTCAACACATCTCTGTCCCAAGAGGCGTATTGCCCGTCTTACATGGCAGCTTGGACTAAAGATGGGGGCTGGCGTATAGTTGCTTCTCTGCATTGTCCTGATTGAAAACTGAGATAGAAACATGGCTTGTGGTTCAGAGGATTTTCCTCATCACTTCTGTAGAAATGGTAACTTTTCTTTTGTGAAAGCATATTTATATGGCTGGTTCTGTGACTGCATCCACAATACAAAACAGATATTTATTGTGACAGATGAGTACAGGAGGCTTCTTACAGCTCTCTGAGCATGGGTGTAACCACAATGGAGTTCCATGATTAGTTGGCTAAATTATAGTGTGCATAGAGATGCACTTTTTTTCTAGATTGGAAGGTATTGCGACTTATACACTGGTGTGACTTGCATATCGAAAAGTCAGGCATTCCATAGACACAAGGGTCTATCATAGCAGACAGAATCCAAGGTGTAGGCTGTGCAAAGATGCCCCTAAGGCAGTCAAAAAATTCAAATTCAAATTTATTAATTTCACAACGAACTCGTCTCAAGGCACTTCACACAACATAAAACAACAAAAAAACTGAATTAAAAATTTAAAACACAATAAAAAGATGACCATAAAAGAATACAAGAATAAAAACACATCATAACACTAACGATAAAACAGGGAAAACAAATGAGTCTTTAAACGTGACTTAAAAGTCTCCACAGTATCAGACTGCCGAATGTGTGCCGGGAGATCGTTCCACAGAGCTGGAGCACGGTAGGAGAAGGCTCTGTGACCGGCAGACCTTTTATTCACCCTGGGAACACACAGAAGTCCTGCACCCTGAGAACGCAGGGCCCGAGCCGGTACATAGGGGCTTACCAGGTCAGCCAGATAGGGAGGTGCAAGTCCATGAACAATTTTATAAACTAATAACAGTACTTTAAAATCCGATCTTGCAGCAACTGGAAGCCAGTGCAGGGACATCAAAACGGGCGTAATGTGGTCAAACTTTCTGCTTTGTGTCAAAAGTCTGGCAGCAGCATTTTGAACCAGTTGAAGACCCCTAATCCTGGACTGTGGTAAGCCAGAAAATAGAGCATTACAATAGTCCAATCTAGAAGAGACAAATACATGAATCAAAGTCTCAGCATCAGCCATAGAAAGGATGGGACGAATCTTCGCTATATTTCGCAAATGGAAGAAAGTCCAACATGTAGTGGTTGGATGCAAGCTGGGACAGCATGCTAAGGTACAGCAATATCTTCACAAAATAGAGACAGAAAGTGCCAACCACCAAAAGTGATTGGAACACCAAAGCTAAGGTGATGTGGGATGTATACATGTATGTTTATCCACAGATATAACTCTAGCTGTGCATTAATTCTCTATACCCTCAAAGGTCCAGGAGCCTATCCCAGCAGTCAGGATACACCTTGAACATCCATCCATCCATCCATTTTCTATACCCGCTTACTCCAATTAAGGGTCGCATAGAAAGGCCCAGGTGGGAAGCGATCCCACAACCTTCTTGCTGTAAAGAAACATTGGTAACTACAAAGTTACCATACTGTCTTGTTGTGGATACAAAGCAATTTATTTCTGAGTGAGCAACTTTTCATCCACCTGTTTGTTTCTTCTGATTTTGGGAAGGACTTTGTAATCATTTTCCAAGTAAAAAAACAAAACTCAAATGAGCCATTGATGAATAAAAGGTTTCCTCTACAGTGTGATTTGATGTCAGTTATTTTGTAGTCCTGAGGCAGAAATCAAGCTAGTAGCACATATCAGATTTTCAAATGAAGATTTTTGTAATATAAACCAGTAGAGCCCGACCGATGTGGATTTTTTGAGGCCGATGCCGATATTTGAATGGAAAAAAATGCAGATAATCGATAAATCGGCTGATGTGCCGATAGCCGATAAATCAGCTGATATTATTATTATTTTTTTTTTTAATGAATAAAATGTTCTTTTTTGGACCCTTAACAAAAAAGGTATGAGCTAAAAGCTGAAGCTTTGTCCTCATATTGATTAATTTTATAACAGAGAAGAATTTTCAAGTTCAAAAAATGCAATCAAGAATTAAACCTTTGTGAAATTAGCAAATACATATCCTTGAAAAGAGTTGTGAAATACATCTGATCTTGTACCTCTTGTTGCTGCAACTTAGATATAGGATCAGGATAAGGATATAGATCCTTATAAACTTACTTGTATGCTTTTGTCAGCCAATCAGTGCAGTGTGACAGCAAACTACGGGGGCCTGTGGTGAACACATTTAAGCAGGGGTGTAAGCAGCTCTCAGTTGAATGGAGTCAGAGCTCCATCTACTGGACAAACGGTGCAAGGACATTTTACATTGCCGACAAAAACATTATTTCAGTAATTGTTCTGTTTATGAGAAATTATATATATGCTAATATATAAATTATATATATTATCGGCCGGCTGATATTGGTCGGGCTCTATAAACCAGTATACAAATAAATGAATGTTCGTTGAATGATACATTCCAGCTTTCACCTCATGAAATATTCATTCCAATGAAAGGATGAAAAACATTCATTATTTGTTTTATATAATGGCTAAAATAGATCCTTGTCATTTGATATTTTATTAATTTATAAACAACAGAAAAGGGACTTACATTTTGGTGTTCCACTGGTGCTTAACAATCCAATACGAACTTTGAATTGGAGTCCAAAATTGCGATGATGTAGTCCGTGACGCTGTCCACTGACTTTGTGTACTTCCAAAAAAAAAAGAGAAGACTTTGTGTAGTTCCTCAGTCCACCAAAAAAATCACGTCAGAAATTTGTCAGGCTTTTCATCCTAACAGCGCTTCATGCCTCCAGACAGTTTACAGCGTAGTGGATTTGTTAGCAGCGTCAATTAGCTCCTTCAAATCGTTGTCTACCAGTAAAATAAGTGCCACCATGTTTAGCTAAACATTGCAGTGTGAGCATGTGCGGCAGTTGGGGCGTGCAACAGCACATTTCATATAGCAACAAAATTGCATGCTAAAAAAGAACTATCGCATGGTCAAAATGAAACACAACGGCAAATGGTACGAATATTCCACATCACATGACATACAACCCACCAATCAAATGACAAGGATCCACTCAGCTGTTATATAATTAGTTCTATTTTAACATATACACACTTGGACTGTGTGTAGAGCAACAAGTATGTCACAGTTTGGGAACAGCAGCATTCGATAATTTGGTTACGTTTGCCCATCCTGTCATGAGCACGCACAATAGGCATTATTGGGGCATGCCCAGAAGGATAGTGCAGAAGTTTGAAAATATGAAATAAAATGAATATAATTAATGTGTGTGTGTGTGTGTGTGTGTGTGTGTGTGTGTGTGTGTGTGTGTGTGTGTGTGTGTGTGTGTGTGTGTGTGTGTGTGTGTAGCTTGCAACAATCTAGCAGCCTTTGGTTTTGATTTTGAAGGATGGTTATTGCAGCTTCTAGCATTACCCCTCCAGCTACAGTCGTACCCTGACAACATTACAGTTACCCTCCTTGTCTCGATGGTTTCACCTCCTTCCAACTCAGTAGGCCCTGTACTGTGGTTGACCGCATAAGACAGGATGTGAATCAAAACAGCGTCACAGTGTGTCTAATCGTATCACTCACCCTGAGACATACGTCTTTGTACTCTCTTTAATTGAATTGAGCCTGGGATGAAATTGGCTAACATACCTTCCAGACTGAGCCGCACTTAAGAGAGGCAGGGAAGACATGAGAGGAAATTGGGATGGCTGTTTTGTTGGCACAAAATCCTCGCCTGAGGCGACACTTCAACATAAACGGGCGTTCAAGGCTTAAACTTTTATTGTCTGATATGAAATAATTCAGTTTTGCTGCCATGTTTGTGACACTGCAATTGCTTATTAAAGAGAAACTCGTCAACAGTGACAAACACCTGATTGAATTTCTCAGTCAGTGAAGCTGTTAGATTATTTGCTCTTGACTCAACAAGGAAGGGCGGATGTGTTAAATCTGACATCAACTTGTCGTCAGTTTTGGCCAACTGACCTACTGGCATCTGTCAACTCATGGCTGGATAAGGACACGTGAAAATTAAGACAGTGATTTAATGCCTCAGAATCGCCTGTTTATTTACTCCCTTGTCGACCTCTCTTAATCACTCTGTGTGTAAAGAGTGACTCCAATTCCAGCTGTCGCCAGAGAAAGGCAAACAACTTACATTATTCTTTCCACAGTATCCAAAAAGAGCTTAACCTGTGTGTACGTCTGAGGGAAGTCTCAGCAGTTTTGTGTCTCCTGTCTGAAAAGCACTGCCCGGGGCAGTCGGAACTCTCCCTGAAAAGAACCGAGCTGAAATTCCGTCTTTCTTCCAATTTTGTTTTTCCGACATCTCATGCAGCCAAGAGGCTTAAAACCAAAGAGAAGTAGAAACAGAGGCGTTTTCAGACTTCACGGGCCATAATCACGAAGGGATGTGAGATTTAAGCAGCACTGAACACACAGAGTTAAATATAACCGGAGTCTAAATTATCCAGAGTCCACTCCCAGAGGAACAGGACTAAGAACAACAGTGGAATCAGATGAAGGTGAATAACTGTGGTTTGGAATACACGTGTCAAAATGTGAAAGGCTCCGAGTTTGGCACTCGAGGAAGGAACATTTTGTAATGTTTGATGACTAAATTTTGCCACTCTCAGCATGGCTTAGACTCCTTCCAATGTTAAGGTCTCACTCTGAGTGGTGACTTGGCAGCAATGTGCTTTAGTACTATAAATATTGATAAGAAAAAAAGAGTAATTGAAGGGAACTGTTGTTGAGTAGCTGAATTGCTTGGAGAAACTACTGTTAAAGCAGTTAAGGATTGTTTGTAAATGTTGCCGTGCAGTCAGAAGTAAAAAATATTATCAGTTACCAAGTTGTTTACCAATGAATATGGCTTTATATACAACCTGAAGAAAACCATCGGCCTCAGGGTGTATAAAGCTATATTCATTGGTGAACAACTTGAGTTACGTTCTAAAAATAACCCATGATAGGCGAAATCCGCAAAGTAGTCAGCGTTATTTTTTACAATTATTATAGATGTTTTAAGGCTGTAAAACCCCTCACTACACACTTTATACACTTTTCTCAAACAGGCATTAACATTTTCTCACTTTTCTCTCCTGTATAAACACTCAAAGTTCAAACCTTAGTAGAAAAAAAATAGAACGTTTTCCTATAAATAATTATGATGGCTTTTAGAACTAACAAACTTAATTTTAAAGATCAACCTACGAAGTTGGACACGTAAGAAATTATTAATAGTGACTCACCAGTATTTCACAGTTCCTCTGACCGCGCCTCTTTGTCGTGGCGCCGCTCTGCTGTCCGGATTGGCTGATTACTCGGGTGGTATGAAAAATATTACCCGTCCACGAAAAGGGTGTATTGCTATTTATTCTTTAGTGTTTTATCCAATCGTATTGGTGTATCATTTAGAGGTATATGATAAATAATATAATTATGTGGGTGATGGTTATGACATGAATATGTTTGTGTTATTCCTGTCAAATTATAATTGTATTCTATTTTAATCACAATATAAAATGTGCACAGAATAGGAAATTTGCAAATTTACATATGTTGGCAACATAATGGTGTTGCGGTAGCACTCTTGCCTCAAAGAAGGAAGGTCCAAGGTTAAAAGCCCACCTGTGCCTGAATCCCCTTGAACATCTAGAGTTGTGTCAGGAAGGCCATCTGGCATAAAAGTTGTACTGTCAATATGCTGTGCTCCACTGCAGGGAACCCAAGTGAATTGAAGCAGTTAAACACATGCTACATATAAATTACCAGTCGCCAACTGTTTTGTTGTAAAGTACACCATGTAAACCTTGAGTGCATGTGTGTGAATAAACACATCAATAATTATACCTGTGTTATAATTCTGTCGTACCTACATTAATAGTAAATATCCACCAGGAGGAGATAATGCTCCATTTCAAGAACCTAGGTATACAACAACACCTGCCCTGCTGCTTATAGTAGTAGATATCTGAATGTGTATTTGATAAAATCCTGATGAAATAACTGTAGTTATTAGTGAACAGGAACTTTAAAAGAGTTATCTGAAAACCACTGCTTGATGTCTTTGAAAAGATGGAGTGGTAAGGTAATTTGAGTTACCTTTTACCCTTCTATAAACTACTTCCAAATAACAGTACGCATGACTGTGGGAAGAAGATTTTGCTTTGGGACTGCTGTAGCAGGGTGTTCCTCTAAGCCAACAAGAACACTTATAAAAAGGCTACACACAACATTTCAAATTCACTGTACTTCATTTAAACGCCCTACTCTGTGACACTGTACAGAGACTGGGCATACACACAGACATTTAGGGTCTCCTCCTTTCTCTGCCCCTGACCAAGGCAGTGTCTCTATATCTGGAGTTGGTCGCCGGGCGCCGGAGCGGCTGCCCACTGCTCCTAGTGGTTGGATTGTCTAACTGTAATTAGGATGGATTAAATGCAGAGGACAAATTTTGTTGTATGTATGTATATATGTGCATTGCAATGACAATAAAGATTCTATTCAACAGGTGCTAAAAAAAGGTGAGCAAGTGTTACAACTAACGTTACCAGACACCGTTACAGGCTATACTGTTACAGTATATTTATTGGGAATTGCTTATTATTGTCAAAAGCTTCACCAAGCATCAGATTTTGGTGTAAATAACACAAAGGAAACAAATTTAAATATGTTAGCATGTTTAATAATTTATTTTATAATCACATTGTTGTCAACTGGCACAAGGTAATACAGCATCGGCAGCACCCCCACCTCTGGCGATTATGGCAGTATGGCCTTGAGCTTCACCCTGGTTTAAGTTTTGTGCCATTTTGTAATGCAGTGCCAAATCATAACATAAGCTGCCTCAAAGGGCTATATGTGTGTGTAAGGCTTAGAACTCACCAATTTTTTGCAACAGTGGTAAAGAAAAACTCCCAAGTCACTTTTTTGTTGTTTTACACGAAACCTCAAGCAGACCAGACTGAGATGGTGGCCATTTGCTGTGCATACACAAGGCATAACAGACCGCATAAAACAAGATGGACAGAACATGTAATCACATAATAGAAAAGCTTTAAGTGAGACAACCAAATGTAACTGATTGATTACTGTTGTGTGGGCTGCTGAAGAGGAGGTACTGCTGGCCCACCACCACCAGAGGGCACCCTGCCTGGAGTGCGGGCTCCAGGCACCAGAGGGCGCTGCCGCCTCACAGGAGCAGCCGGGGTGACAGCTGACACTCATCACCTGTGACAGCTGTCACCACTCATCTGATCTGCATCGGTATATCAGCAAGACGTCATCTCCACCTCTTTGCCGAGATATCGTTCTACCTGAAAGGTAATATCCTCAGCCTGACTGCTTGATAGAAAGCCTTTTTGTTGTGATTTTTGTGAGTGATAACAGACTTTTTCTCCAACGAGAGGTGGAGGTAGCTTCCCTGCCGTGCAGATTGCTGGGTGCAGACGCACCCACGTTTAATTGTGTTTTTGTTCCTCGCCAGCAGTACCAGGTCCGACACGCGGAGGCAGTGGCCACCTGGGAGTTCGGGACTTGGCGGCTCCAGTATTCCCGGGGTCTGGTGGCGGAGGAAATCGTGTGGTTCCGGTTCTGCTTTGGACAGGCGTCTCCTATCTTCGAGCCTGCCCACACGACACCTTGTAATTTGACCTTTGATCTATTGTGGAATCTGTTGTTTGTTGTGCACGTTCGCAACAGTAAAGTGTTGTTATTTGACCTATTCCATTGTCCGTTCATTTGCGCCCCCTGTTGTGGGTCCGTGTACTTACACTTTCCCAACAGATTACAATGGCAGGACAGGATAAACTGAATACACAGCAGTGAAGTGTACAGTGCATCCAGGAAGTATTCACAGTGCTTCATTTTTTTCCACATTTTGTTATGTTACAGCCTTATTCCAAAATGGAGTAAATTAATTTTTTTCCTGCAAAAATTCTACTCACAATACCCCAGAATGATGACATGATTTTTTTTTTTATTTTTTTTTTTTTTTTTGCAAATTTATGTTAAAAAAAAAAAAAAAAAACAGAGAAAGAAATCACATGTACATAAGTATTCACACCTTTTGCTCAATACTTTGCTGATGCTGGGCTCTGGTTGGGACACTCAAGGACATTCACAGAGTTGTCCTGAAGCCACTCCTTTGATATCTTGGCTGTGTGTTTAGGGTCACTGTCCTGCTGAAAGATGAACCATCACCCCAGTCTGAGCAGGTTTTCATCCAGGATGGCTCTCTACATTGCTGCATTCATCTTTCCCTCAATCCTGTCTCCCAGTTCCTGCCACTGAAGAACATCCCCACAGCATGATTCTGCCACCACATGCTTCACTGTAGGGATGGTATTGGCTGTATGATAAATCGGGCCGTGCCCGAGTTCTTCCAAACATGATGCCTGACATTTTACCATAAAGTTCAATCTTTATCGCATTAGATCAGAGAATTTTGTTTCTCATGGTCTGAGAGTCCTTTCGGTGCCTTTTGGCAAACTCCAGGCGGGCTGCCATGTGCCTTTTACTAAGGAGTGGCTTCCATCTGTCCACTCTACCATATGGGTCTGATTGGTGGATTACTACAGAGAAGGTTGTCCTTCTGGGTGGATCTCCTCTCTTCACCATCGGGCTCTTGGTCACCTCCCTGACTAATGCCCTTCTCCCCTGATCACTCAGTTTAGACAGGTGGTCAGCTCTAGGAAGAGTCCTGGTGGATCTGAACTTCTTTCATTTATGGATGTCCGGTCCTGATCAATTTTTAAAGAAACTGGATGCTTTATACCACTGTGCTTTGTGATTTATTAGTGGTTGCAGCTATCATGTACATCACGGTTCTTTATATGCTGTCGCACATTGTCCATGTTTGTATGTTCGTAGACTCTCTCACTAGCTGAATTTTATTTACAAATCTGTTGTTGGACTTCTGCCCACATACAGTATTTGTGCTCACACATGTAAAAACCTCAGCTGATATGGCCTGCACTCTCAGGACATCATACAGTTGCAGATCCCAAGAGTCAGAACCGAACTGGCCAAAAAGGCTTTTAAATTTTCTCCCGTCTACTTGGAATGCTGTACAGAAGGACTTAAAATTGACACCTCTTATATCCCTGGAGAAATTTAAGACAATTATAAAAGACAGAGAAATAAGCTCAATTGGATCTTCTGACTGCACTGTGTAATCATGTAACACCACTCTTGTTTTTCTGTAGTGTGTGAAACTTTGTATTTTAATTTGTATTTTGTGTCTTTGCTGTAATTCCTTTCGTGCTGCCCTCTTGGCGGTCACGGGGCAACAGCTCCTGCAGGGGACCCCATCCCTTTCCCATGCCACATTGACCACCTCTGACTGGGGGATCCCGAGGTGTTCCCAGGCCAGTGTGGAGATATAATCTCTCCACCTAGTCCCGGGTCTTCCCAGGGGTCTCCTCCCAGGTGGATGTGCCTGGAACACCTCCTAGGAAAGTGCCCAGGAGGCATCCTTATCAGATGCCTGCACCACCTCAACTGGCTCTTTTCAATGCGAAGGAGCAGCGGCTCTACTTCGAGCTCCCCATGGATAACCAAACTTCTCACCTTATCCCAGCCACCCTCCTGAGGAAGCCCATTTCGGCCGCTTGTACCTGCGATCTAGTTCTTTCAGTCATGACCCAACCCTCATGACCATAGGTGAGAGTAGGAACGAAGATTGACTAGTAGATTGAGAGACTCGCCTTTGCTCCCTTTTTGTCACATCAGTACGGTAGAGCGAATGCAACACTGCCACTCCTTCCCCCACAGCGAGGTGATGTTCCACAAGCCTAGCCACCAGGCGTTCGCTGACGGGCCTACATCCAGGTCTGGCTCCAGATGGGGGCCCTGGCTTCCTTCGGACCGGGACACTTTTCCTCTGCCTTGTTTTGTCATGGTGTTTTATGAACCATTCTTAGTCTCTCTCTCTCTCTCTCTCTCTCTCTCTCACTCAAACACACACACACAAATATATATATATATATATATATATATGTGATGCTAGCTACTACAAGAGATGTGAGCAGATAAATCCATCATTAATCACTGCTTTAAGCACTCATGTTTATCACATTATCAGCCATAGTCTGAAAATAAATTTAACACTTTTAAATGAATAGACCGTTTCACGGATACTACCATATTAGATTTGGCATGGTGTGCTCTGGGACAGTTTGGGGACAAACAAACACCTCAACCAGACAACACGGGCGATCAATGAGCTGATTATGGGCGCTATTGGTCTTTTCAGTTTCAGACACAGACAAATATCACTGGTTTTGGACCTGGGTGAAGAGCGGTTTGGGACACGGAAAATTTACTGTTTTGTGGTCCGAAATGGTAGCTCTTCAAATCCAGTATGGCGGTATCCGTGAAATGGTCTATTAAACTAAATTTTCTTCTAGTGGTGTACCGCTACCTGCTGCATTGGAGTGTATGAAATCATGGCATTATTTATTGTAAGTCAATACAATACAGAACATGAAACAATAAAATGAAAGATAAAACAGTCAAACCATACAATAAATACCTTTGCACTATTAAGAAACAGCCAAGCGGTAAACTTCAATGGCATCTTTTGTCAACTTCCCGGAAGTGAAAAATATTAGAGTTCCTTTACTGGCCACTTCAGGCTGACTCCAAAACAGAGTGCATTCCCATAGGACTCTGTGTTAAAACCTCCAACTTTAGAGCAGAAATAAAGATGTCTACTGCCTGGTACGAAAAAAAAAACCTGTTAATATTCGTGCTGAGTGAAACTCTCATCTTATTTAATGTTGTATGCTAACAGTATTAGCACTTTTAGCAGCTGTCGGTAGCTTGAGACATTAGATCCACTTAATGCATGATTACTGAGAAAATAAGCAGCTCATAACTGTTAATGTCCACACCAAAATAAATCGTTAGGAGAACCACCGCACAGTCCCCAAAAATATGATTTAAACACCCAAACTGACGCTAGCATGTTTGCTGGTGGTTCAGTAGCACTAGTACCACATTCTGCCACATTGTGCAAAGAGACTGGTAGCGTGTTTTTGAAAACATGGCTGTGATTGGTCCATCTGATACGTCGGCTGCTATTGGCTGTGGCATAACCGCTGAAAATGTAAGTTGGTTCCCCTCGTCCAGGGACTGTGGTACCAGTGCCACGTTGTAAACAATGGCTGCAGCCAATCAGAGAGCGGCGTGTCTCAGCCAATCAGCAAAATGTCAGAATCCTGACTAAAAGTCACGTGACCAAATAACCTGATACCGACTCCTTTGCCTTGGCTGGAAAAGTGGAACCAACTTAGTGGTTCAGACTCAAAGAGAGAGGCTTGTTCAGGCTTATTTAGCCACACACTGAGTCACACATGCTCCACCCCTTTATGCATTGAGTTCATTGTGAATCAGTGTGGGAGGGGCTCTCAACATGGCGACGTCCAGACGAGGGCTGCATTTTGGCTGGTCCAGGTCTCTATAGCAAACCTGTGGGTGACGTCATGCAGGCTTTGCAGAGTTTACGGAAACAGCACATAGTTTGATAGTATTACTACTGTCTCATAACACTTTTGAAAGACTGAACAAGAGGGCTGTAGTTTATTTAAGCCTAAAGGCCAAGGTCTCTTTTTTCCAAATACGAGGGTAGGCTGAAAAGTTCTAAGGCTCACCAAGATGGAGAAATGCCATTTCAATAAAACTTGGCATGCATTAAGTTCAACTCTTCTGATGACTAACTGTGTTATTTTCTTCCAGGTTGTGAGGTAGTTTGTGGTTCATAGCCAAGTTTGAAAGTTCGTGGTACAGGGAAACAGCAAAAATGGACAAAATCTGGCATTGCGGTGTGATTAAGTACCCGCATAAGAAGGCGTTAAAGCCCAAGGACATTCATGCGGATATG
Organism: Thalassophryne amazonica; assembly: GCF_902500255.1. Classification (NCBI taxonomy): domain Eukaryota; kingdom Metazoa; phylum Chordata; class Actinopteri; order Batrachoidiformes; family Batrachoididae; genus Thalassophryne; species Thalassophryne amazonica. The sequence goes on from NC_047107.1 coordinate 27,635,523, forward strand.
GTTGCTACATTAGGGGATGAAGCTCCCTCCATATCTACAGTGCAGAAGTGGGCAGCTGAATTTAAGAGGGGCAGAGAGAGCCTTGAAGACGCCCCAAGGTCTGGGCGGCCTGCAACAGCCACAACCCAGAAAAACATGGACCTTGTTCATGAAATGGTGATGGACGACAGATGATCGACGATTAATCAGCTAGCAGATGCTGTGGGAATATCCCATGAGAATTGAACACATTCTGCATGAACTTGGAATGTCAAAGGTGTCAGCTCGGTGGGTGCCACATCTTCTGATGCCTGATCAGAAACGCACCAGGCTAGTCATGTCGAAGGCAAACTTGGCACGATTTGAAGAGGATCCAGCCAATTACATGGAACGTTTTCTTACCCAGGATGAGTGTTGGGTTCACCACTTTGAACCAGAGACAAAAAAACAATCAATACAGTGGAAACACCCAAGGTCACTACCTCCAAAGAAGGCCAAGGTCGTTTCATCTGCAGGGAAGGTCATGGTTTCAGTTTTCTGGGATGCCAAGGGCATTGTGTTTGTGGACTATCTTGAAAAGGGACAAACCATAAATGGACAGTACTGTTCTAACCTACTGAGACAGTTACGCGAGGCTATCAAAAAGAAGCGACCAGGAAAGCTGACGAAAGGGGTGCTGTTCCATCAAGACAATGCCCCAGCTCACAAGTCAACAGTGGCCATGGCCACTATCCACGAGTGTGGATTCGAACTGCTAGATCACCCACCATACTCCCCTGACTTGGCACCCTCGGACTTTCATCTGTTCCCAAACCTGAAAAAAACTTGGCTGGGAAGCACTATCGGAGCAATGATGAGGTGATGGCTGCCATTGAGGACTATTTTGACTCTCAAGATGAAAGCTTCTATGCCAAGGGAATCGAAGCACTCAAGCACCGCTGGAAGAAGTGTGTGGAGTTACAGGGAGACTATGTAGAAAAATAACCCTGAATTTGTTCAATTTGACAACTGCATCATAGTCAGCCTTAGAACTTTTCAGCCTACCCTCGTAGTTTTTTAACAGATAGAGATTTAAAAGTGTTAGCGGGGTTCTACAATTTAGCAAATAGCACTCCAAAAACGGCAGTATAGCCTTGAGGTCTATCGTAGTCTCCTGCTTTTCTAAAAGTGTATAAATACAAACAATTTGAAGCAGCTGAATATTTTTAAAGATAGAAGTGTAACAATACCCTATGACTTTTGACTTATCAATAAAAAGTTCACATGAGGGGCTGCACAGTCATGCTAGGGCCTAGCTTACTTTCCCAGGAAAACCTGTGAGTGAGTAAGTTCAATAAAAGAGGAGTGAATGCCTGTGCAGTAATTCCGGGGCTTTACAGAGGGCATGCTCGGCCTTCCAGCTGCTGTTCTCTGTGCCATGCAATTATGCTGGTTCCCACCGGATCTTTAGTTTGGGTGGAGCTCTGTGAGGAGTAAACTAAGGCTTAAACTGCCGTCAGTGAGCACCATCAATCTATAAATACACACTGCTACAAAACACAAAGGGGAAAAGCTGTTCTGCAGCAAATGGCAGGAAAGAGGCATTCAGGACAGGAATCGAATATTAAGAGCTTATATGAAATTACAGCTACCATGTAAAAACAAGCAAACAAACAAACAAAAAGACACAAAGAAAGTGCTCTGTGGTGGTGATAACAGCACTGAAAGGCTGGTAATGGCTGGCACAGACTTCTGCACTGCTGCCACAGACTGACGCTCTCGGCACAGCTGTCCGGCCACTAACCGCTCCTATTTTGTGAGCAGCAGCGCCCTCTTGTGTCAGAGCTGAGATGGCATTGAAGAAATTATCTGTACAGATCATGTCTGGAAATAATTGTACTTTTTTGTGATTAAAGTATGACATTTGGCACACATATTCTAAATTAATGTTTACTTTCAGACATGGAGGTATCCTGGAGTTGACCTATAATGACCTGCAGGGGACAATGAAGAATTACACAGGGGTCAAAATTGAAATGTGCTCCAATCATATTGAAAGGTATACCATATTATTTGTCTGATCCAAAGTATAGTTTAGACTTTGGAATGCTGTGGAGTTATGGGGTAAAAACAACAAAAAATGGCAACAAAAGTCAAGTTCAGTTTGTACTGGGGTCAAAAGTTAAAGTTGCCCCAATTTTTGTAAAAAGTGATGCAAATTATTGTTTGAATTAATAGGGATTTTAAAAGGAATACCTTGCACCATGTCTCATGCTTATTTATGAAGTTACAGGGTAACATATGTCATATGTTGTAGAATCCAATGGACGTCAATTTTGTTTGACCTTTACTATGGAGACCAGACATTCAACACATTAAAAATAGAGCAACTTTAACTTTTGACCCCTGTACAAACCTTGGCCACAGTTTTTGCTGTTTCTACACTACAACCCCTGTTTTGACTCCTGTAGGTCATTAGAGGTCAGCCCCAGGATGATCTGAAAATGTACAATCAAAATCATACATGCATACATACATATATACACACACACACACACACACACACATATATATATATATATATATATATATATATATATATATATATATATATATATATATATATATATATAAAACCCCAATTCCAATGAAGTTGGGACGTTGTGTAAAATGTAAATAAAAACAGAATACAATGATGTGCAAATCCTCTTCAACCTATATTCAGTTGAATACACCACAAAGACAAGATATTTAATGTTCAAACTGATACACTTATTTGTTTTTGTGTCAAAATTTTTGAAATGAATGCCTGCAACACGTTGCAAAAAAGCTGAGACAGGAGCAACAAAAGAATGTGAAAGTTGATGAATGCTCAAAGCACACCTGTTTGGAACATTCCACAGGTGAACAGGTTAATTGGAAACAGGTGAGTGTCATGAATGGGTATAAAAGTAGCATCCCCAAAAGGCTCAGCAGTTCACAAGCAAAGATGGGGTGAGGATCACCACTTTGTGAACAATTGCGTGAAAAAAAATAGTCCAACAGTTTAAGAACAATGTTTCTCAACGTTCAGTTGCAAGGAATTTAGGGATTCCATCATCTACAGCCCATAATATAATCAGAAGATTCAGAGAATCTGGAGAACTTTCTACACGTAAGCGGCAAGGCCAAAGACCAACATTGAATGCCCGTGACCTTTGATCCCTCAAGCGGCACTGCATTAAAAACCGACATCATTGTGTAAAGGATCTTACTGCGTGGGCTCAGGAACACTTCAGAAAACCACTGTCAGTTAACACAGTTCATCGCTACACCTACAAGTACAAGTTAAAACTCTACCATGCAAAGCGAAAGCCATACATCAACAACATCCAGAAACGCCGTCGCCTTCTCTGGGCCCGAGCTCATTTGAAATGGACAGACACAAAGTGGAAAAGTGTGCTGTGGTCTGATGAGTCCACATTTCAAATTGTTTTTGGAAATCATGGACATTGTGTCCTCCGGACAAAAGAGGAAAAAGACCATCCAGATTGTTACCAGCGCAAAGTTCAAAAGCCAGGATCTGTGATGGTATGGGGGGTGTGTTAGTGCCCATGGTATGGGCAACTTACACATCTGTGATGGCGCCATCAATGCTGAAAGGTACATCCAGGTTTTGGAGCAACACATGCTGCCATCCAAGCAACATCTTTTTCAGGGACGTCCCTGCTTATTTCAGCAAGACGGTGCCAAGCCACATTCTGCACGTGTTACAACAGCGTGGCTTCGTAGTAAAAGAGTGCGGGTACTAGACTGGCCTGCCTGCAGTCCAGACCTGTCGCCCATTGAAAATGTGTGGCACATTATGAAGCGCAAAATATGACAATGGAGACCCTGGACTGTTGAACAACTGAAGTTGTACATGAAGCAAGAATGGGAAAGAATTCCACCTACAAAGTTTCAACAATTAGTGTCCTCAGTTCTCAAACCCTTATTGAGTGTTGTTAGAAGGAAAGGTGATGTAACACAGTGGTAAACATACCACTGTCCCAGCTTTTTTGAAACGTGCTGCAGGCATCCATTTCAAAATGAGCAAATATTTACACAAAAACAATAAAGCTTATCAGTTTGAACATTTAATATCTTATCTTTGTGGTGTATTTAATTGAATATGTTGAAGAGGATTTGCAAATCATTGTATTCTGTTTTTATTTACATTTTACACAACGTCTCAGCTTCATTGGAATTGGGGTGGTGTATGTATGTATATATATATATATGAACAGTTCACATGCAAAACCCAGTAAGTATTTTTTTTTTTTTAAATGGAGAAAAATGCAGTTTAAAATGGAGATGTAATGGAAACCATATTCAGAAATGCACAGACTTTCATCAATAAAACGAAAACAGTTTATTCAAATTCTTTCGTATTTTGCACACACTGATGGTCCCCCTGACAGCCAAGTACATGTTGGCCTCAACTAAAAATTTATGGTTTTGGAGATACTGGGTTTTGCATTTGAACCCTTCATATATAAATCATGTCCTGTTTTGTAAATATTGCTCTCTGGTGGTTTGTTTTCCTACATTACTGACCTCATGAGTTTGTGAGATATATAAGCATGTATTTGAGATAAAGCTGCTCAGGCAAATAAACAGAAGAGTGAATTCAAGAATTGGAAAATTAAATTACAGTTAAGAAAATTAGAATCAGGAATGTATTCTCAACGTCTCGTTACATGAGATTTACAGTAAAAAGCCTGAACATGTGTTGTATTGATTGAACACCAGTTTCTAAGTTACTAGAAAGACAATGGAAAGAGAAAATGCCTTTCTAACATAACTCCATTATTTTGCTCTTCACAAGTGGTCCTTGTCTCTTGGACAACTCTTTTCACTCTGTCAGAAACTTTGGGAGGTGCACCTGGTCATGGCCAGTTTATGGTGAAATGATCTTTCCACTTTCAGTTTATGGCCCCAACAATGGTCACTGGAACATTCAAAAATTTAGAAATCCTTCTGTAACTAATGCCATCAGTATGTTTTGCCACAATAAGGTTGTGCAGATCTTGAGCAAGCTCTTTGCTTTTACCCATCATGTTTCTTGTGTGACACCTTTGTAATGAGACACTTTTTCATAGGCCATCAGTTGGGACTGAACTAGCTGATATTAATTTGCACTGACAAGGGGCAGGACTACTTACTAATTACTGAGAGATTTCAGCTAGTCTCTTGGCATTGCATGCCTTTATGCACCTCCCTTTTCTTCAGGTGTTCAATAATTGTTCCTTTGTCATTTCACATTGTTACACATAAAGCAATTTCTTTCTTTCTTTCTTTTTATATGTGAGTATTACTTGAGCTGTTACTGACATCTGGTGAAAATCTCATGTGATAGCACCTTCAGAATTATATTTACTGAGAAAAATAGTGACATGTTAAATGTATGTACAGTCAACTGAGATATCAAAATGTTGAAAAAAGTTTTATAATTAACATTACAATAGGGATTACCTAATATTATTTATCACAACTAAGTGGGCTTTATGAAAACAGATCATCATCTGATAATGTGATGACACGCCCATACTTAATGTGGTCAAGTCAAAGGATGTTCCTGTAATTGATGTTTCTCTGGATGCTGAAAAGGCCTTGAACATTTGTAAATAAGTAAGTGCTCTGCAGACCCTGAGGCCCACTGATGCTGGTGCTTATTTTAGGATTCTGTAGCCTGAGATGGAGGACATTCTATGACTTCCCCCATGGACAGAACACCAGCTGATCCCATGTTACTTTGTCAGGCAAACCGGCAGTCTTGTACAAAGTACCTCAAAATGATACTTTAGTGAAAGTACAAGTATCTTACCATAAAATTACTTAGGTAAAAGTTAAAGTCTCCTTTAAAAATATTACTTGAGTAAAAGTCCTAAAGTATCTGACATTTACTGTACTTAACTATCAAAGTAAATTTCTCATATAACATGTACTTTGAGTAAAAGTCAAATCCAAAATGAGTGGAAAGTGAAACAGCGACACAAAAACAAAGCCAGTGTGGTGTCTGGAGAAACCAGGAGGGGGTCTCAGCCCTTATAAAAGGCTGGATCCGCCTCTGGCGGAGCAGTTAGTGTTGGTGACAGTGTCGTGGTCTGAGTGTGCGCCGGTCTCATTTTATGACGCGCATGCGCAAATCGATTTTTTTTCACGGTCAACTTCCGGGAGGTCTAGAATTACCATTTCTTGCGGCGATCTTCAACCGAGCAGACGTATTTTGAAATAACTGCATTTTCCACACACTTTTGATTCACAAAACTTGAAGTGGGACTATATTTGTTATATTCATCTATAATTATTGCAGGCTGGAAATTTCAGACTAGCTAGGTAACTAGTAACCAGAATTATAATGGTTAAATCTTAATCTCAATTTACTTGTTGTTCCAATTAAAAAAAATTATTTAATATATTTGCTTGGCAAATTTGGACCAGGGTCAATAACACACAAGTCTCGATATACCAAGATGGTAAAATTAGACTGGTGGTAAGTTCAGACTGTGGCTGCTACAGTCTCATTTTACCTGCTAAATTCAGACTGGTGGTAATCTCAGACCGTGACAACGGGATGAGCCACAAACACTTTTCTGTTTAAACACAACAGCCAGGCTCTTGTGAAACAGAACAGTCATTTATAGCTACACAGTTCTGCCAAATTTAAGGGAAACCCCCCCCAAAAAAACAATGCAAGCGTCACCACCACCAACCACTGCAAAGTAACCAAAGGCAGTGCTCTTTGCGCTCTCGAATCCAAAACTCCACGCCGCCTTGGATTTCCACAAACATCTCAAACAAAATAAAAATGGCCACGTCGGCCACTTTTGTCAGTACTGAAGTTTTCCCCTTAATGCCGATTATGCGCTGCACTGCAGCGGGAGCCGATCCGTGTGTTTGTGTGTGCTTGTCAGCATGCATGCATTTGGATTCCAAAGTGCAGATGGTTTTCACCCTCCACAGTCTATTCTTCCTCACGGGGGACGCAAATCTAACCCCGTCACCTTTTATTTTGTCTTTTAAACAAGTTTTATGTCAAACACGGCACTTGATGCTGCAGGGGTGAAAGGCGCTGCACTCCGGCTGTAGAGGACTGTGTCTGCTGCGCTCCAGCTTACTTTCACCTCTGCAAACAGGCATTGCCCAATCAAATTTCTTCTACTTTTATATTGTAGTAATGAGTAACGAAGATGGTTAAGAAAAATGTATCGGAGTAAAAGTATACATTTTATTGAGGCAATGTAGTGGAGTAAAAGTGAAAGTAGCCAGAAATGTAAATAACAAAGTTAAGTACAGATACGTCAAAATTCTACTTAAGTACAGTAACAAAGTATTTCTACTTCCCCACATTGTAACACTGCAAACTGGTACCCATTTACAGATGGATGGACTGAGACAATGCAGATCAAGTGTCTTGTGATAAAATGCCTTGTATGCTACCTGTACAAGCCAAGTAATTGTTTTAATTTGATAAATTTAAGAAGAATAAGCCTAGATTCCTTTTTATTACAGCCACCAACAAAGTTGGGCAGGAGGTTATGTTTTCACCTTGTTTTTTTGTCTGTCTGTTTGTGAACAGCCTGTAACCCACAATTTTTCATATATTCTTATGTTTTTTTTAATTTTTTACAGAGGATTCATATGCTGATAGGCAAGAACTCATTCAATTTTCAAGGTCATGGGTCAAAGGTCAAAGTCAGGGAAAATCTTAGAAAATTGGAAAAATCCCTCTCTTTAATACTGAACAAATTTGCAACTAGAGCATCACACTCGTACAGCACAAACCTCCGCCAACACTAGTTTCCATTTCCACAGATTTTTACCTTGTAAAAAAATTTCAAGATCAAAGTCCTTTTAGAAGTTGTTTCTCATAAGCAAAATTAAATGCACAGACACCAGACTGCACGCTCCAACTAGAGGGATTCCAACTCCTCCGCGCAGACAGAGACCGAGCACTCTCCGGTAGAAAAACAAGAGGTGGAGGACTCTGCTTCTATATCAACAACGCCTGGTGCTCCGATGTGACTGTGATCTCCCAACACTGCTGTCCCTCTCTGGAATATCTTCTCATAAACTGCAGACCATTCTACTCTCCACGTGAGTTTAACTCCTTCATACTTTGCTCCATGTATATTCCACCGAGTGCGGTCATGCACGAGGCCGAGCTCGCGCTCGCAGATCAGATTATGAGTGTGGAGAGAGACTTTCCGGACTCCCTTGTTATAATTCTCGGAAATTTTAACAAAGGGAATCTCAGTCAGGAATTACCAAAATACAAACAGTTTGTTAAATGCCCGACCAGAGAAGGGAGCACGTTAGATCATTGTTACACGACAGTGAGTGGTGCATACCGTGCGGTGGCCCGTGCAGCTTTGGGACTCTCAGACCACGTGATGGTCCACTTGATCCCCACGTACAGACAGAGACTAAAACTCTCTAAACCTGTTGTGAGGACGTCTAAAGTGTGGAGCAATGAAGCTGTAGAGGAGCTACGTGCGTGCTTGGGCGCTACGGATTGGGATATGTTTGAGGCTTCAACAGACAGTCTAGATAACTACACAGACACTGTGACGTCATATATTCATTTCTGTGAAGACAGCATCATCCCACAGCGTACCAGGGTGAGATATATCAATGACAAACCCTGGTTCACACCTAAACTCCAGCAGCTCCGTCAGCAGAAAGAGGTGGCTTTCAGAGAAGGAGACAGAGACAGCTATAGAGGTGCAAAGTACAGATTTAGCAAGGAGGTGGCAAAGGCTAAATCCATGTACAGTTCACGTCTGCAGCAAAGGTTCTCTGCCAATGACTCTGCCTCTGTGTGGAGGGGGTTGAAAGAGATCACCAACTACAAGCCCAAAGCACTTCGTTCTGTTGACGACCTGAAGCTGGCCAATGACCTGAACGTCTTCTATTCACGTTTTGAATACATGGACTCACACCTCCCCACCCCCCACACAACTGGATATTCAAACACTCTGGACCTCCCCCCTCTCACAGCTGCTCTCCCCCCGCTGCCCTCTCGGTCCAAGAGGAGTACGTGAGAAGACGTTTCAAAAGGCTGAATCCACGTAAGGCCCCGGGCCCAGACTGTGTCTCTCCTGCCATCCTGAGACACTGCGCTGATGAGCTGGCCCCAGTCTTCACGGGGATCTTCAACACCTCCCTGGAGTCATGCCATGTTCCAGTCTGTTTCAAGTCCTCCATCATAGTTCCAGTCCCCAAGAAACCACGCGTCACTGGACTTAATGACTACAGGCCTGTGGCTCTCACGTCTGTAGTCATGAAGACCTTCGAACGCCTGGTTTTATCCCACCTGAAGTCCATCACCGACCCTCTCCTGGACCCCCTGCAGTTTGCCTACAGAGCCAACATGTCTGTAGATGACGCCATAAACCTGGCCCTGCACTCCATCCTGCAGCACCTGGACTCCCCAGGAACCTACACTAGGATCCTGTTTGTGGACTTCAGCTCTGCATTCAACACCATCCTTCTGGCTTTGCTCCAGGACAAGCTTTCTCTGCTCCACCTGCCTGACTCCACCTGCAGGTGGATCACAGACTTCCTGACGGACCGGAGTCAGCGTGTGAGGCTGGGAAAGAATGTCTCGAACACTCGGGCTCTCAGCACAGGATTTCCACAGGGCTGTGTCCTTTCCCCTCTGCTCTTCTCCCTGTACACTAACTGCTGCACCTCCAGCCACGACTCCTTAAAGCTCATCAAGTTTGCAGATGACACCATCCTCATCGGACTCATTTTGGATGGGGATGAGTCTGCCTACAGGAGGGATGTGGACCGGCTGGTGACCTGGCGCAGCAGCAACAACTTGGAGCTCAACGCCCAGAAAACAGTGGAGATGATCGTGGACTTCAGGAAAGCCACAGCCCCCCCGCCCTCCCTTGCCCTCATCAACAGCCCCATCACCACTGTGGACGGTCACCGCTTCCTCAGCACCACCATCACCCAGGACCTCAAGTGGGAGTCAACCATCAGCTCCCTCATCAAGAAGGCCCAGCAGAGGATGTACTTCCTGCGGCAGCTGAAGAAGGCCAAGCTGCCTGTCCAGCTGATGGTGCAGTTCTACACGGCCATCATCGAGTCCATCCTCTGCTCCTCCATCACGGTGTGGTACGCCGGGGCCACAGCCAGGGACAGACACAGACTGCAGCACATTGTGGCCTCTGCTGAGAAGGTGATCGGCTGTAGCCTTCCATCTCTCCACGACCTGCACGTCTCCAGGACTCTGGGCCGAGCAGGTCGGATCACAGCTGACCCTTCTCACCCTGCACACGGTCTATTCAAACCACTCCCCTCGGGCAGGAGGCTACGGTCCATCCGGACCAGAACCTCCCGCCATAAAAACAGTTTCTTCCCCTCTGCCGTTAGACTCATGAACACCTCATAACTCAGTCACCTTAACCTTAACTCTGTCACTTTATCATTTTATCACGGGTCACTTTAAACAAATGTACCTTGGTTTTTAATTGCACTCCTCCCACTGCACTGTTTTTCTGTTTTTCTGTTGCACACAGCCTTTCATATTTCATATTTTATCTTATATTTTATCTTATTTTAGTACATATCTTATATTTTATCTTAGCATTTTATGTTGCTTTCTGCTTAATGTTGCCCCATTATATCAAAGCAAATTCCTAGTCTGTGAATCCTGTTCACTGGCAATGGCAATAAACTTCGTCTGATTCTGATTCTGATAATACAAAATACAGATAAAAGGGCTTTTCAATGCTAAAATCAAATATACGCTAAATCAGCAATATGACTCAGATGAGGATCAAACTTAGTCTATTCACTGAGTGGCAGTTTGCACCTCATTGTCACAAATGAGAGTGATTGAGGCACTTTTGTTTGTGATATAATGCAAAATGTACACCAAATGGGCCTTTCAATATTATATTCAAATGTCCACAAAATCCACAATCCAGATCAGATCCGGATCAAACTTTGTCAGCCGACAGTGAGTGCCAGTCTGCACCTCACTTTCAAATATAAGAATGATTGGGGCACGTCTGATTAAGATATAATATAAAATATACATTAAATGGGGTTTTCAATGTAAAATTTAAATGGCCACAAAATCTATAATCTGGATCAGAACCAGACCAAACTTTGTCAGTCGATAAAGGATATTATATAACGGCTGAGTGGATTCTTGACTGGTGCTTTGTATGTCACATGACATGGATTATTTGTTCCATTTACCGTGCAATTTAGTTCCATACATTTTGTACCATTGCACGCTGTGAACCCTGCCCATGCACACACTAGTGGAAGCAACATTTAGTAGTTTGTTTTGCTGACGGACGACATCATGAACAAGCTAATTGACGGTGCTAATTCTTCTATGACACACACAAAAAACAAATCCACTATGCCTTAAGCCGTCTGGAGGCATGAAGAGCTGTTAAGAGGATGAAGTTAGTATGAAAAGCTGGACAACCATCTCACGTGATTTTTCACTGGAGTGAGGAAGTATACAAAGTTTTTTAGTTATTCTTTTTGCACATTCAGAAGTACTTGAAGACAGTGCATGGTATCACAGCCTACATCGTCCAAATTACTTTTGGACTCCTACTTAAACTTCATGTTGGATTGTTGATGTCAAAGCAGCAGTGACGCACACCAAAATGTAAGTCCCTTTTCTGTTGTTTGTAAATTAATATAATATTAAATGACAAGGATCTATTTTATCCATTACATAAAACAAATAATGAATGTTTTCACATTCTTTCAAGGAAATGAATATTTAATTTGGTGAAAGCTGGAATGTTCCATTTAACTTCACCTAGCTGAATGGAACATTCCAACTTTCACCTCATGGAATATTCATACCATTGAACTCATAAACATTCATTATTTGTATAGCTTCCTGCATAATGCTGTCAAATATGAAATAAATTTGATCTTGTTTGACAGTTATGAACTTTTGAAAATGCGTTCAATGTTAAAAATAGGGGTTTTCCACGATTTTTCCTGACTTTGCCCTTTGATCTACCTTGAAAATTGAATCATTTCTAGGATATGAATCTTAAGTAATAATTTAATAATGATATATGAAAAATTGTGGGCTCCAGGCTGTTCACAAACAGACAAACAAACAGGGGTGAAAACATAACCTCCTCCATCTGCGTTGGCGGAGGTAAAAATGCAGGACACAAAGACAGAGTGGGGCTCTGTGCTGCTGACAACAGGACTGTTGAGCTGAAAGGCTGGTGATGGCTGGCACTGACAGCTCACTGCACAGCTTTCTGTCCAAGGAGGACTGTTAGTTCATGGACAACAGTGCCCTCTCGCGCTAGAACTGAGTCTCATTGAGCAAAATTGATCTGCTTTATTTATTTATTTATTTATTGAAGCCCGGCGGTGCCTCCAGACAAATTCACCTGAGGTCCACAGAAGGCCCAGCTACATTTGATCTTAAACATTTCTTAGCATACAGTATGTACTCTGCATTATTCACATTAAAGGGCAATAGATGATTTGAAAAAGTTAGTAATTCATAAAGAGGTTATGATACATGCTACAGTTTTGTGGTGTCTTGTGAAAATTAGACAGTTTAGACCCCTTCTCTCCTTGATTAAATAAAGTGGTAAAAATCGATGATAGTAGTGTACCACAGGGCTACACTACTTTGCATTTAACTAGGTGTATCTAGTAAACTGGCAACTGGGTGTATATTCAATAAATGGTAAATGGACTGCATTTATACAAGGTATATTAGAAAAGTATCCGACCTTATTATTTTTTTCAAAAACCATATGGATTTGAATCACGTGTGATTACATCAGACATGCTTGAACCCTCGTGGGCATGCGAGAGTTTTTTCACGCCTGTCGGTTACGTCATTCGTCTGTGGGCAGTCTTTGAGTGAGGAGTGGCCGACCCTCTCGTCGTTTTTTTTTCCATTGTTTAGGAATGGCTCAGAGACTGCTGCTTTGTTTGATCAAAACTTTTTTAAAACTGTAAGGCACAACTGAGTGGACACCATTCGATAAATTCAGCTAGTTTTCGGTAAAAATTTTAACAGCTGATGAGAGATTTTGGTCTGGTAGTGTCGCCGTAAGGACGGCCCAGGGTGCCTGACGGCAATCTGCGCTTCGAGGCGGCAGCGTCTCGCCGTTTCAAGTTGAAAACTTCCACATTTCAGGCTCTGTTGACCCAGGAAGTCGTCAGAGAACAGAGAACTTTCAGAAGAAGTCGGCATGAGGAGTTTATTCGGACATTCCATTGTTAACGGACATTTTGTAATGAAAGAACGTGTGGGCAGCGTCGCATGTCGGGCCGGACCCGACCGCGGGGGGTCGCGACAGGAAAAACACCTCCGTTGGAAACCTTAATGGGCAAGTTGGAACATGCCCAAGCTGTTAAAACAATTTCTCAGTTACTCACTTGTTGAAAGCCATCAAAAGCCGCATGAATTTTACAAATGTTTTTAACACGGAGGTGTTTTTCCTGTCGCGGCGCACACAGATTTGTCAGTCGTCACGGAAACGACTCAGCAAATTTGCGCGCACGTCTTTCATTAAAAAATGTCCTTAAACAGTGGAATGTCCGCATAAAGTCCTCATGCCGGCCTCTTCTGAATCTTCTCTGTTCTCTCACGACGTCCTGGGTGAATTAAGCCTTAAATTAGGATGTTTTCAGGTCGAAACAGGCCGACGACGGCGCCTGGAAGCGCTGCACGACGTCCTGCTCCGTGGGAAGTCCTTACACCGACAGAAACACCCCATAATCTCTCATCAGCCGTTAAACTTTTCACCGAAAACCAGTTTAATTTCTCGAATAGTGTCCACTCGGATATTCCTCACAGGTCCAGAAAAAATGTTGATAAAGCAACGCGCGCCGTCTTGAGCAGCGTGTGAAACAAAGGAATTCAGCCGAGAGGGCGGGACCACATCTCACTCAAGGCCTGCCCACAGGGAAATGACGTCACCGACACGCGTGAAAAAACTCACGCATGCACACGAGGGTTCAAGCATGATTGGTGTAATCGCACGTCATTCAAATCCATATAGTTAAAAAAATAAATAAAAGGGTCGGTTTATTATCTAATAGACCTCGTATAGCGCTTCTCCATCTGCATCAGACGCTCAAAGCGCTTTACAATAATGCCTCACATTCACACAAACACACCCACACACTGACGTCAGGGTGCTGCCATGCAAGGCACTCACACAGGGAGCAACTTGGGGATTAAGGACCTTGCCCAAGGGCCCTTAGTGATTTTCCAGTCAGGCTGGGATTTGAACCGATGATCCTCTGGTCTCAAGCCCAACACTTAACCACGAGAACACCACTTCCCACAGGTAACCTTGCTCTCTCTCTCTCTCTCTCTCTCTCTCTCTCTCTCTCTCTCTCTCTCTCTCTCTCTCTCTCTCTCTCTCTCTCTCTCTCAGACAGCATATCACCTGGCATCAGATGACAATAGTTAATGCATTTAATGATCACAGTGTAGAACTGCTATGAACTGTTCTGGCGGCCCTTCAGAGCGTCTTATTACTACTCTGTTATTCTGTCTAGGAACATGTCTAATGTATTTGAACCATTGAAATACTTTAAAACTCAACTTTTGATGAAGCTGTTGAAGTTGTTTGGCTGTAAGCTGCTAAACACTGACTTCTTGTTTAGAATTCAGCCTATGACATGAGCTTTGATTTAAAATTTTGATTCAGAGCTTTGATTGAAAGCTTCAAATTCTATTCTGTCTTAGCACTCTACTTCTGTGAGTTACTGCAAGCAAAACAAATACCCTAGGTACTGTTAATTCTGTTCGATTGATTCAGCACTTCCCTCTGTCTGAGGTATCGTTGCTGAGACTGAGGAACCTGAGTGCCTTGTGGGTGGGCGAGTGGTCAAGGTGTGACCAGTGCCACATTATGGATGGCTGATCTATCCCACTGCATTCCACAACAACCAGCAGAAGTGCCAGTGGCAGGGATATGTGACTAATTATTGGACTCTGTCCGCTTAGGCTAAGTTAGACTTTGAACTAAGATGCAATTTAACTGCTTGTAACTCTGTAACTGTTAGAACAGCCTAAGCAGTGGCGCACCCCTCTGAGTCTGGTCTGCTTGATGTTTTTTCCTCAAGAACACCTGAGGATAGTTTTTCCTTTCAACTGTCACTGTGAATACTTATGTACATGTGATTTCTTTAGTTTTTAGTTTTAATAAATTTGCAAAAAAAAATTAAAAAAACTTTTTTCATGTTGTCATTGTGGGGTGTTGTGAATACAGTTTTGAGAGGGAAAAAAAAATGTTTACTCCATTTTGGAATATGGCTGTAACATAACAAAATGTGCAAAAAGTGAAGTGCTGTGAAAACTTTCCAGATGCACCGTACGTGTGCCAAGCTTTTGGCATCATATCAAGAAGACTTGAGGCTGTAATTACTGCCAAAGATGCATCAACAAAATATTGATAAAATGGTGTGAATACATATATACATGTGATTTCTTAGTTTTTAATACATTTGCAAAAATTTCTAAAAGCATTTTTCATGTTGTCATTATGGGGTGTGGTGAGTACACAGTAAATTTTGCAGAGTAAAATTTACTCTGCTGAGATAATATTTGGTCCCAGTCCAAATAGAGTTAAATATACTCTATCACAGTGCTAAATCAACTCTTATTAGAGTAGAAACACTTGATTTGGCAAGACAGTATAGCTGATTTCACTCTATAATTGAGTGTATTTTGCTCTATTTAAAACTGGGACCAAATGTTATCTCAGCAGAATACATTTTACTTTCCAAAATTTACTGTGTAGAATTTTGAGAGAAATACTTTCTGGATACACTGCATAAATAAAACTAACTGAACTGAATTCTCCAGAATGCTTCAGCTGCAATCTTTGCTTTGAATTGACATCCTACACTGATCTCAAATGTCATCAGTTGATAACTAGGTATCATAGTTTTGTTAATCCACAGTTGGCTTCTTGTTTTGAATTCACCCAACTAAATGTTTCGAGTCAGCGCTAGTGCTGTGCACTGATCTTTGCTTTGAATGATATCACATGATGATCCCACAAGCACATATAGACAAATGAAGACAAAGGTAGTTGGAAGCTGAAATTGGAACACAAAGACTGTGGCAGTCACTGGTATGCGGTTTTTCCATGTAGTATCGCCAGAGTGACAGCAGCTGAGTGAAATTTGTCCATTCTCCAATAATATTAGATTAAAAAAAAACACACACACACAAAAAAGGTTGCCAATTGGTGCAGGATGCCCAGACCTGCATCCCCGAGGGAAAGTTTGATGATCAAATGAAAACTCAGCCTCAGGGAACATGATGGTGAAAAGTTTATGACCTTTCTGTCGCCCTCTAGTGACCAGCCGCCTCTTCTGAAAGCAATGGAATTTAATTTTGCTCTAGAGACGTATTGAAATGCAAAGATGAATATAGAATGAAACACTTTTCACAAATAAGGCATTCACCTGACAAAATAAATAAATAAAATAAAGATCTGAGGTCATAAGTAATTGGACAAAGTAAATATAAGGATTATTTTAAAACTAATCATCAATTTTGCAGCCAGTTGATTTGAGAGAAATCACAGGATGGATCCATGAATATTTCCATGTCATTAAGACTTAAATGACATTTACATCAATCATTAAAATGCTTAATAGTAATTTATTAATTTGTAGAAAAGTTGTCAGTTGACATGGCAAGCTGAGAGAAAGGGAGTGTGGACCAAACGTGGACCACAGGACTTGCATTAGGCAGAGAGAAGGAAGATGTCTGTCTCAGCTAGAAAATCCTCCCAGTGGGGCTGTGTGTACTTGTGGCTGTTTGAATTTTAGGGTGCAATTTCTGTTAAATACTGAAAAATAACATTAAATTGCTAGGCTTTTGCCAAAGTCTAGGAATAATTCATACATAATTGATTATGTCCAAAAAAGCATTCCTACATTTGATCATTTCCAGCTGACTCTGATATCTGTGATGAATATTTTGCCTGCTGCAGCACTAATGTAACATGAATGGTAACAAGTGCAATGCTTGCATTCATTGCTGTAGGCATCCTCAAATAAGTGCAAAATCTTAAATACGGTTTGATCACGATCTATGAAGACCTTGTAAACATCAGGGGCGGCTCTAGCCATTTTGGGGCCCTAGGCAAAATATAGACATGGGGCCCTCATTCTTGAAACACACACATAAACCAAATAACCATCTCAATACCCTTGCTTTAAACTGAGATTAAAGAATCACAATAAACCAATAGTGCACTGCCACTAACAATGGTCTCAACACAATGGTCTTAACTCTCCACATTAAAAACAGTTTCAGATTACTCCAGCATTTGCCAAAATGATGTGTTTATTATTCAGATCAAACCAGAGAGAGAGAGAGAGAGAGAGAGAGAGAGAGAGAGAGAGAGAGAGAGAGAGAGA
Source organism: Thalassophryne amazonica (assembly GCF_902500255.1). NCBI lineage: Eukaryota > Metazoa > Chordata > Actinopteri > Batrachoidiformes > Batrachoididae > Thalassophryne > Thalassophryne amazonica. The sequence goes on from NC_047107.1 coordinate 27,652,923, forward strand.
TTGGGTTTGCAGCTAGTTAAGTTCTCAATCTTCAAATGTCCATTTTCCATGTTGCCTTCACCATTTCATGTGAGTGAGTGGCAAAACAGTGTGTGTGTGTGTGTGTGTGTGTGTGTGTGTGAGTGTGAGTGAGAGAGAGCAAGACAAAGAGTGCACAAGCATTTGTAAACGCAAAGTCCTACTGTTGTCGTCTTCTCAAAAGTCTTCATATCATAGAAAAGTGGTGAGCAGCAGTATGGAACCCAACCTGAAATAAACACACATAAACACAGCATTAGAACAAAAACACTCACTACACTGTGTTTCATTTGTCAATGATCTTTATACAACAGGAATGTACTTTGTCAAATCAAATACCTTGTTCAGCCAGGGCTAACTGATAGAAGGTGATGTTGTTCATCCGTCTTTTCCCTTGTTGTCTTCTCACTACAACAAAAAAACAACACCAGGTCAATCATGGAGCATTAGAAATAAATATCCAACTCAAGTCAAGTTAAACAATGTTTTTTTAATGATTACCTTCTCTTTGTCCCTCTCTTCCTTTTCTCTGTTTGTATCCCTGTTACTCTTCATCTGTGTCCCCGTTTTGCCTTCAAGTCTCCTCTCCTTTGTGCCTGTCTCACTCGTCTCTTCGTCATGTACTTTTCCTGCCCTTTATCAGGTCTCATTCTCTCCTTTGTGCCTGTCTTACTAGTCTCTTCTTTGTGTTCTTGTCCTGCCATTAATACAAGTTTCTATTGTTTTTTAACTTTCTGAACTTTCTTGGGTTTTCAACAGTCTCATTCTCTCTCATTTCAGGTTGAATCATCTGACATCACTTGTGTATAGCTGAGAGGCCTTGTATACATTCTACAGTCTGACCCTGCGAGCTTTGGCTTCTGCAAATTTTGTGATCACTGAGTCCATGTCCAGTGTTTTTGTGATTTCATGCTCAATAGAGATAACATCAAGGGCAGACAGGCAGTCTTGAGATATGGTGGATCTCAGATAAGTCTTGAGTCGTTTTAGTGATGAGAAACTTCTTTCGCCTGATGCCACAGTCACAGGGAGACTGAGCAGTAGTCTCAGAGCTATACTCAAATTTGGGTATGTCAAGGATGTTTTCCCTGTACACATAATCCAGCATCTGGAAAGGCGAAGAGACGTGTGGGGGAAATGCTTTGACTCCATGAATGATTTCCTGCTTTAGGTCTCCTGCATCAACATTCATTTTCTTCTCGAGCCTGTGACAACATTCCTCTAATTCCTCTCCCTGCACGGCATTTTGCATCTGGTCAGTGGAGTACAGAAAGCCATATAGCTCAAAAACAGCCTCCATGTGTGAAAATCTGTCCCTGACTGTCACAAGGGTTGTGTCCACCATGTGCAGGAAAAACTCTCTTCTGAAAAGCTCTTCTGCAGTACACACTGTCTCCTCTCTCCCCTCATACTCAAACTGCCTTTTTTTTCTCCTTCTCTGGTGCATCTCTGGCCAGGCCATCTCCAAATCAATCCTCTCTGCTATCTCCCTGGCATCTGTTTTAGCAGAGCTGAATCCATCCTCTCAATAATCTTTCAGAAACACTATCACTGCAAGGACCTCACTTCTCATTACCTCCACTGACACCTTGGGGCTCTGCAAGACCTTGCTGACTTTGTTGATGTGAAAAAGGACATTGTACCACACGACAGTACTCACCAGAAAAGGCCATTTCTTCATCTCTTTGTGAATGCTGTAAGCACTGGAGGCACATTCACAGTCCTGCTTCTCCTCAGCATACTCCTTCAGAGCTGTCAGGGCATCCAAAATTTCAGGCAGCTGGTATCGGACAGCTTTCACGGACTCCACTCTAGCCTCCCATCTTGTTGCACAGAGAGATTTAATGGAAAAATCCATCACATGTTTTTGGAGGATTGTCCAGCGGTGAACTGAAGCACTGAAAAGAGCATACAGTCGCTGTAACAGTCCAAAAAAACTTAAAGCTGTCACAGAAGACTTGGCAGCATCACCAACCACCAGATTCAATGTGTGGCTGGCACATGGGACACAGAGTGCTTTGTTGTTAAGCTCCAGGATTCTGCTCTGGACCCCCTGTTTCTTCCCCTGCATGTTACTGCCGTTGTCATAGGATTGCCCACGACAATCAGCAAGATCCAAATTTAGTGTCTGCAGGTGTCCCAAAAACAACTTGAGTAGGCCTTTCCCAGTTGTGTCCTCTGCCACGAGAAAGCCAACAAAGTGCTCATGAATGGACACTCCTTCGCCAGGCTTACAGTCCACAATCCTCAGCACCATGGACAGCTGCTCATCATGGCTGACATCTGGGGTGCAGTCCATGATGACACTGAAGTATTTGGTCTTCTTCACCCTCTCCACTATTGTTTTCATCACGCAGCTTCCATTCAAGCAAATCAACTCATTTTGAATCACTTTACTGAAGTAACTCTCAGCGACTGCTTTCTCAGCTACCCTCTTCACATGGTCCCTCATTACAGGGTCAAACTGAGCCATCAGTTGAACTTGGCCTAAGAAATTGCCATTGCCATGCTCATACAGCTTCTCTGAATGCCCTCGAAAAGCTAAGTTGCACTTGGCCAGATGTGTAATAATGGCAATCAGTCGTTTCAGAATCTCTCTCCATTTGTTCACTTCATTTACAAACAGGTCTTGGTTCACATTATCTATGGCTTTACCTGTTTAAAGCCGTTGATGAAGTGTTCGCCAAGCAGCCATATTCGCAAGATGATCGGCAGACTTCTCGTGATCTTTTAGGAAGACTGATAAAATTTTTCCAATCATTTGTGCCATCGGAGCTGAACCAGCCGACAACAAAAGCAAATATCGCGGTCTTTCGTCTTGCTGTACACAAGCCAGGACCTTTGGATTTTTTCGCCATTCTTCATGTTCAAATAGTAGTACGTGTTTGTAAATCGTCTGCCCTGTTTGTTCTGGGGGAAATCTCCTCGTATTTGCACTGGTCCTTTCTGTACAATTGAACAATGCTCGGAGTCTGTCAACTTTTCTGGCCAATGTGCAGGGTCGTCGCCTAATATTATTAAATTGTCTCCACTGCTGCTGGTGGTTAATGGCTGAGGTGGCATATGCCTACTCACCACCAAATCATCTTCGTCTTCATCTGCATCATCCAGAATCACCTGTTCCTCTGCTTCGGCTTCCATAGCCACCTCTCCTTCCTCCTCCACTTCAACATTTTCCTCAACAGCGGAGTCTGAGCATGTCGCAAGTTCAGGAGCTACAGCGGATGCTATAGCAGCAGGAGGTGTAAAAAAGGACGTTAATTTCGGCAGTGCATCTGTAATTCTTTTGCTTTCTTCCTGTTTCTTTCTTTTAGCATAACCGCTTTCATAATTCCGCTTCATTTTCACCTAGTTACATACAATTCCCTCTGCTTTGGTTTGCAGTCACGTCATGTCGCATATTGCTACGTCATCATATTATGGACTAGTCCAGTGCACAGCAACGGAGGGGGGTATGTGTGCTTAGACAACTATTATTTAGACATTAATTCAGTATTGTGCTGATATTTCGTGTTTTTTTAATATAAATATGTTTTGTTACTTTACATCAGTAACAAATTAAGATGAGTTTTTTGTGTATTTACTGTAGCTGGGATGGTCAGATTTGGGGGCCCCTATGGAGGGCAGATTTGGTTGAGGCCCTAGGCAAATGCCTAGGTTTGCCTAGTTAAAGAACCGCCTATGGTAAACATACATACACAAGGATTCAGAGACTCGTCCCTCTCATGGCCAAAAATCAAAGCACACCCCATGTTAAATTTATCTGAGATCTTAGTGAGGTGACCTTGTCTAGCAAGTTACTCTGTCATCTAAAAAGTCTTTGTCAAGATGTCGCATAGACAAAGTTTTAAAGTTTCTGCACCCTGGTGGCAACAAAAAGAACTGAAATACATTAATATAGGCAGGAGTCAAAAAACAGAGTGCGCCGTCAAAAAAATACAAATGATACAGTAAAGACACGCACATCCAAAACACATAAAAAGGTGTGCAGGACTAAAAAATAAAATAAAAAATACCAATACTGAGCTGACAGAGGAGGATTACTCCCGCAACAGGTGTTTCACATTGAGCAGGTTGTCTGATGAAGAGCTAGTGCCCGAAACATCACATTTGTTTTTGTTTTGTTTTTTTTTAAATGGAGCCTCTTTTTGTGTTGGAGTGCTATGGCTGTGAGCACCATTTGGTTTTTATTTTTGGTATATTTTCGGCTTTGGGCACAATGATCCCTCGGGGTGACATTCAATTATGCTGCCCGATAAACCAGTCACCATTTGTTTTATTATACATATGTGTAGTTAATAAATGTATCTTTACAATTGTGTGAAAAATTTGCTAAGTCATTTTTTATTCTTTTTGTTTTTGGTTATTTTTACTAGAAACAAAGGCTGTGTTTCAGCCTCTGACCAGACTTGGAGTGCACTGATGTGTAGAAGTGTCCCAGTTCATGGTCGATTGTGGCAGTGGGAAGCTTCTCGAACTCGTAGGGTGAAACACCATGCAAATCTTTCCCGTCGTCCTTTGCTAAAAACTCCTTGAACAGTGAGGAACTTTTCTTGACACATAGCAGAGCGTTTATCCCAGGGGTGCGCAAGTTCGGTCCTCAAGAGCCACCTTCCTGATACTCTTAGTTGTCTCCCTGCTCCAACACACCTGAATCCAATGAAAGGCTCATTAAAAGCCTGCTAACGATTCTTTCATTGGATTCAGGTGTGTTGGAGCAGGGAGACAACTAAGAGTATCAGGAAGGTGGCTCTCGAGGACCGAACCTGCGCACCCCTGGTTTATTCCTGTTGGGAAAGTGTAAGTACACGGACCCACAACAGGGGGCGCAAATGAACGGACAATGGAATAGGTCAAATAACAACACTTTACTGTTGCGAATGTGCACAACAAACACAACAGATCACACAATAGATCAAAGGCCAAATTACAAGGTGTCGTGTGGGCAGGCTCGAGGATAGGAGACGCCTGTCCAAAGCAGAACCGGAACCACACGATTTCCTCCGCCACCAGACCCCGGGAATACTGGAGCCGCTAAGTCCCGAACTCCCTGTTGTATGGCTGGGGGGGCCTGGCTGCTGGTTTGTTTGCCTTTTGTGTTTCCTCCCAGGTGGCGTGCATTTGGGACTGAGTGGCTGTGTTGCTGAGGCTGTTAGGACCTCACCCTGATCACCTGCGACTCGTCAGGACTCACAGCTGAGGTGCATCTGGAGGGATTGGAGTATGTTGGCATTTAAGACTGAAGTGCACAGTGTGCATTTGCCAGAGACTCGACCTTGTGACCAGACGGGTGAGATCGTCGTCTTGGGAGCCATCTCATCAGCAGCGGACGCTGAGAATGTCCAGGTTTGATGCACGGTCTGTGAAAGAGGAGAGGGTGAGGTCTCACGCTCGTCAGCACACTTCCTGAGGTACGTTGGATTTTGTGACTAACAGTTATACAGTCAGTAAATGTGGTGTCCCTCACACCTTATTGTATTGAGCTGTATGTTAGTCATGTATCAGCTTCCACTGCAGTGGAGTTTTGTGAACTGGATGTTCCATGCCTGCAGGTTGGAAGCTGATCAGTAATCAAGCCAGGAAGTGTTTGCTGTTTGTACACCTTTAAGTGTTCTGTGTGTAGAGTGTGGACTCACATAATGGTTCCTTCTTTCACAGACTCGGTTGTTGCGGCCACCTGGGGGGTGTCGGCGGGGTCCTTGGGTCCGAAACAGTTTCTGGCTCCGGACCGTTAGCGCTGCTGGGAGCGCACCACGCCAGACCGCACCTGTTATTATTATTATGATCACTGTTATGTATTAAATTCAGTTAGCCTTTGTACCGTGCTCTGCTTATTTCATACTGGGTCCTTCAAACGCTGGTCGGTTCTCCGAGCTGCGTCCGACACATAACACTCCCAGGTGGCCACTGCCTCCGCGTGTCGGACCGGGTACTGCTGGCGAGGAACAAAAACACAGTTAAACGTGGGTGCGTCTGCACCCAGCAATCTGCACGGCAGGGAAGCTACCTCCACCTCTCGTTGGAGAAAAAGTCTGTTATCACTCACAAAAATCACAAAAAGGCTTTCTATCAAGCAGTCAGGCTGAGGATATTACCTTTCAGGTAGAACGATATCTCGGCAATGAGGTGGAGATGCCGTCTTGCTGATATACCACTGTAGATCCGATGATTGATGACAGCTGTCGTCGGTGATAAGTGACAGCTGTCACCCCGGCTGCTCCTGTGAGGCGGCAGCGCCCTCTGGTGCCTGGAGCCCGCACTCCAGGCAGGGCGCCCTCTGGTGGTGGTGGGCCAGCAGTACCTCCTCTTCAGCGGCCCACACAACAATTCCATCAGCATCCACAGATGCAAACCTTCTGCTCTCTGCCATGATGTCGTCTGCAATGCATCACCCCTGTGCATGTGCGAAACATTGTTGCCCGTTATGACAAAATCAGTCTGCAATCACTCATAATGGTGCCCGAAATGGTGCAGAATCAGTCAATAATGTGGCTATTGTTAACTTTGGATGATTTATTGTGAAAAGTATTGCAATTATTACATGCAAATCAGCCAATCAGAACAAAGGATTTCAGTCAGATGTATAATAAATTCAAATCATGTAGTTTTAACATAACATGCAGCAACTTAACTTAATAATAAAATGATGGAAAGTATTTCCACCCAAGAAAAATGTGTTAACTTAGGCAGAAACAATTTTGCTGAGTGACCTAAATGTAAATTTGTTGGGTCAACATTAGTGATATATTATTATGGATTTGTGATACTGTTAATTAATTACCATGGTTCAGGCCATCAACATTTGTAAAGGTAAATGTAACAAAAAAGTTAAGTCCCTTTGGCTGCTCACTTGTTTGTGCTCAGGGTCACCACAGCAAATCCAAGGTGGAGCTGCATAAATTGTGCTGATCCAACACAGCAAAGTTAAGTTGACATGTAACTATGCCATTTTAAACTAGTTGTAACTCCACTAATAAATTAAGGAACTCATAATTATATCAAACAAGTTTGAATAGCCCAAGGAAATTACATCAATGTGTTACATTTACCCTTGCAAGGCAAGGGTGAAGTGGTTAGTGCACCTGGTTTCAGTACAGAAGGTTCCTGGTTCAAACCCGACTCCTGCAACATTTCTCCATGTAACGTGGAGTCATGTCAGAAACAGCATCTGCCTTAAAACCTGTGGCAATTCAATGTACAGATCCACCTCAGATTTGCTGTGGCGACCCCGAGCGCAACCAAGGGAGACCTACTTTTATTTTTGTTACATTTACCCTAACAAAATTGACCTGAACCATGGTAATTGAGTAACAGTAACTAAAATTCATCATGTTTGATCCAACAAAGTTACAGTTAGGTCTACATTTACCTTTACAAATCTAGTTGGCCTGAACCATGGTAATTAGGTAACATTAATGCAAAATCATCATGTTGGCCCAACAAACTTACATTTGTTGAAAAATAGTTTCTGGCTAAGTTAACCCATTTTTCGTGGGTGGAAACACCTTAATTTATTATGTTCACTGAGCAAGTTATTTTTTGACAACAAAAAAAACAAACAATAACTGCAATAATTTTTACAATAATAACAATTTTTGACTGGTTGACTTATATGATCTTGAGGCTCTGCTCCATGTGGGTAGTCTCCCTAACTGGGCTTGGGGACCGGAACACTTCTTACCATCAAAGCTCCCTCTTCCAGAAAATGACTATTACAGTGACTCTGAGGACAGATTCAAGTCAGATGATGAGGGAACTGTGACTTAGTCTCTGCAGACGATGCAAACTCCCTTGATCTACGTAACACTGCGGAAGTTGTTTTTAAGATCCGTAACCTGTACCTTGACTTCATCAACAGTTCAGACAGTGTGGAAAAGGACAAAATATTAGACGCCATAGCTGATCATCCACTCCAAGCCTGACGTTGTGACTGCCTACCTGGACCTTAGCCACATCAGATCACTTTTTTTTTGCATAAATAGGTTCCTCACTACATAGAGGAATCCGTGGACTTCCTGTACTCCCCAGACCAAAATGACTCTATACCTTTCTCCTCAACTCCTGGCACTCCCCCATCCAGCCTTCCACTCCGTCCACAATCTTGACCACCTCGACAGACACCACCTCCTTTCAGGCACTCCTCATGACCATTTAATCAACACTTACAGGCATACAGTTGGCTCTCCCTCAGGTGTTTGGCAACAACACCAGTTCTCCGACCTTCATGTTGGATCCAGCATTCTATGCTCCTCAGCAGTCACTGGAATTCCACGCACCACAGCAGCCACCACTGTTCCACACTTCTCAGCAGCCACTGGTGTTTCATATGTCTCAGCAGCTGGCATTCTACTTGCATCAGCAGCCACAGGCGTTTCACGTGCATCAGCAGCCATCAGTGTTCCACGCACTCCAGCAGAAGCCGGAGCATGTTCAACCCCCGATTAGCTGAGGACTGAGGAGTTGAACATGTTTTATTTCAGGTTTGAAAGGACCCTCACACACCCGTCACCCACCCCAACGACAATGGACTACCTGCTCCCAAGACACCTCTTTCCCCCTCCACTCTGCAACATCACCCACACTAATGATCTGTGAAGAGGAAGTATGCCAGCCCATCGCAAACAAAAGATCAAAAAGGCTCCAGGACCTGATGGTGTTTCCCCCTCATGTCTCTGAGCATGTGCTGATCAGCTGGCCCCCATCTTCACCTGGATTTTCAACAGGTCTCTGGAGCTGTGCGAGGGCCCCTCCTGCTTCAAACACTCCACTATTATCCCAGTCCCCAAGAAACCATCCATAACAGGACTAAATGACTACAGGCCCATCGCCCTGACATCTGTAATCATGAAGTCTTTTGAATGCCTGGTGTTGAGCCACCTGAAGGACATCACAGGACCCCTAGTGGACCCCCTGCAGTTTGCCTACCGGGCAAACAGGTCATATTGAGGATGCAGTCAACATGTGGCTGCATTACATCCTGCAGCACCTGGACTCTGCAGAGATGTACACAAGGATCCTGTTTGTGGACTTCAGCTCAGCCTTCAACACCATCATCCCTGACATTCTCCACAAAAAATTCTCCAACCTCTGTGCCAGCTCCCACCTGTCAGTGGATCTTCAACTTCCTGATGGACAGAACACAGCAGGTGAGGCTGGGGAGCATCACATGCACTCCCCACTGCTGTTCTCCCTCTATACAAATGACTGCACCTCAGGGAACCCCTCTGTTAAACTCCTGAAGCTTGCCGATGACACCACCGTTAGACTTATCCAGGATGGTGATGAGTCTACATTCAGAACAACCTGGAGCTGAACCCGCTCAAGACTGTGGAGAGGATAGTGGACTTCAGGAGGAACTGCCCATCACCCCCCCCCCCCCACCACCCCCCATCCTCAACAATACTGTGCCTACTGTGGACACTTTCTGGTGCCTGGGATCCACCATCTCACCAAGATCTGAAGTGGAACTTCCACATATACTCCATCAAGAAAAAGGCATAGAAGAGGATGTACTTCCTCAGACAGCTCGGGAAGTTCAACCTGCCCCAGGAACTGCTCATCATCTTTTACACATCCATCATCCAATCTGTCCTGTGCATCTCCATCTCTGTTTAGTTTCCCTCTGCCTCCAAACATGACAGGCACAGACTTCAACGAACTGTCAGATCTGCAGAAAAAAATCATTGGAGCCAGCCTGCCCTCCATCCAGGACTAATACCAGTCCAGGACCAGGAAGTGAGCTGGGAACATCTCTGTAGACCCCTCGTACCCTGGCCACACACCGTTTAAATTACTCTGCTCTGGTTGATGTTACAGAGCTCTGTACATCAAAACAACGAGACGCAGGAACAGTTTCTTTCCACAGGCCATCACACTGATGAACAATTTAACCTGCCACAAAAACTTACTAATTCACATGCCTGATGTACAACTTCACACATTTTTTATTGCACATTTTGTTTTACTTGTTTTACTTTTGTTTTACATGCATTTTATTTGCATAATTTTACTGTGAATTATTATTCCATGTTTAGTGTATATTTATAAATGCCTGTATAGAATGAGTGCAGCTCAAACCGAAGTCATATTTCTTGTATTCTCGGAGATACTTGGCGAATAAAGACCATTCTGATTCTGATTCTGAGTTCCATGCACCTCAGCAGTTGCTGGCATTCCACGCAGCACAGCCACTGGTGGCATCCCACATGCCTCAGCAGCTGCAGACTTTCCAGGTATCACAACAGCTGCCGGTACCCTACGTTCCTCTTCGACCACTGCCCTCATTAAGCACCACCTCTGGTGCGGGTGGTACTAGAAAGAAGAGGAACAAACGATGGTCTGAACCTGGCAGGAAGGGTCACATGTTGGCTTCTAAGGAGGCTGCAGCCCTCCAGCTGGTGCCACCATCAGGGCCAGCTCTTGAGGAAGCAGCCGGGTCATCACCTCTCTCTTCTGGTCCCGACGCGTTGAAGGAACAACGCGCCTCACCTGATCTCTCTCCTGGTTCAGAGGCAGTCAAGGAATGACGCATTTTATCAGCTCCTTCTTGTTGTGTGGGCCGCTGAAGAGGTACTGCTGGCCCACCACCACCAGAGGGCACCCTGCCTGAAGTGCGGGCTTCAGGCACGAGAGGGCGCTGCCGCCTCTCAGGAACAGCCGGGGTGACAGCTGTCACTCATCCACTATGACAGCTGTCACCAATCATCAACTCATCAACCACTCCATATAAGCTGGAAGACATCTCCACCCCGTTGCCGAGATATCGTTTGCCTTTGGAGGTATATTCTCAGCCGTATTCAGTAGGTGCTACTGTTACTGGTTTATTCTGTTCCTGTTTTGGAGGTGGAGGTGTCTTACCCACCATTAAGGAACTGTCGCTACTTATATTTGCTGGGTGTACACACACCCACACATAACTGTTTCTGCTTCCTGCCAGCAGTACCAGATCCGACAGCCGGAGACGGTGGCCACCTGGGGACTCGGAACTTGGCGGCTCCAGTATTCTCCGGGTTCAGTGGCAGTGGAAATCGTGTGGGATCCGGCTCTTCTCTGGACGGACGTCTTCTATCCTCGAGCCGGCCCACACGTCACCTTAGTACATTTGACTCTGTCCAAATTCTGTATTTGTCTGTATTTCGTTGTGCACGCTTCACAACAGTAAAGTGTTGTATTTTTGGCTCATCTATTGTCCGTTCATTTGCACCCCCTGTTGTGGGTCCGTGTCACGACACTTTCCCAACAGGATATCTCGGCCAAGTCATGGATCCCGAGGGGCATCAACCATCTGTTGGACAGCCAATGGAAGAGCAGGATGCACAGGCGTCTGCAGGGGGCGTGATCGGTGAGTTGCAGCACATCCTCTCCGCCTTTACTGCTCGGTTGGATTTAATGACCAAGCACAATGTCATCCTCAACCGCAGGATGGAGGCTCTCACCGCGCAGGTGGAAGCACATGCTCAGGGCGCTGCTGCAGCACCTCCCCCTGCTGACCGGAGGCCTGAAACAGACATTCTGCTGGTCGTTCAACGACCCCCCCCCCCCCCCACCATCCCCTGAAGCTTACATAAGCCCTCCGGAGCCGTACGGAGGCTGTGTCGAGACGTGCGCGGACTTCTTAATGCAGTGCTCGCTCGTCTTTTTACAGCGTCCCGTCATGTACGAGTCAGACGCCAACCAGGTGGCTTACGTAATAAATTTGCTTCGAGGAGAGGCACGCGCCTGGGCTACGGCGCTCTGGGAGCAGAATTCACGGCCCAAGGAAATTACATCAATGTGTTACATTTACCCTTGCAAGGCAAGGGTGAAGTGGTTAGTGCACCTGGTTTCAGTACAGAAGGTTCCTGGTTCAAACCCGACTCCTGCAACATTTCTCCATGTAACGTGGAGTCATGTCAGAAACAGCATCTGCCTTAAAACCTGTGGCAATTCAATGTACAGATCCACCTCAGATTTGCTGTGGCGACCCCGAGCGCAACCAAGGGAGACCTACTTTTATTTTTGTTACATTTACCCTAACAAAATTGACCTGAACCATGGTAATTGAGTAACAGTAACTAAAATTCATCATGTTTGATCCAACAAAGTTACAGTTAGGTCTACATTTACCTTTACAAATCTAGTTGGCCTGAACCATGGTAATTAGGTAACATTAATGCAAAATCATCATGTTGGCCCAACAAACTTACATTTGTTGAAAAATAGTTTCTGGCTAAGTTAACCCATTTTTCGTGGGTGGAAACACCTTAATTTATTATGTTCACTGAGCAAGTTATTTTTTGACCAAAAAAAAACAAACAATAACTGCAATAATTTTTACAATAATAACAATTTTGACTGGTTGACTTATATGATCTTGAGGCTCTGCTCCATGTGGGTAGTCTCCCTAACTGGGCTTGGGGACCGGAACACTTCTTACCATCAAAGCTCCCTCTTCCAGAAAATGACTATTACAGTGACTCTGAGGACAGATTCAAGTCAGATGATGAGGGAACTGTGACTTAGTCTCTGCAGACGATGCAAACTCCCTTGATCTACGTAACACTGCGGAAGTTGTTTTTAAGATCCGTAACCTGTACCTTGACTTCATCAACAGTTCAGACAGTGTGGAAAAGGACAAAATATTAGACGCCATAGCTGATCATCCACTCCAAGCCTGACGTTGTGACTGCCTACCTGGACCTTAGCCACATCAGATCACTTTTTTTTTGCATAAATAGGTTCCTCACTACATAGAGGAATCCGTGGACTTCCTGTACTCCCCAGACCAAAATGACTCTATACCTTTCTCCTCAACTCCTGGCACTCCCCCATCCAGCCTTCCACTCCGTCCACAATCTTGACCACCTCGACAGACACCACCTCCTTTCAGGCACTCCTCATGACCATTTAATCAACACTTACAGGCATACAGTTGGCTCTCCCTCAGGTGTTTGGCAACAACACCAGTTCTCCGACCTTCATGTTGGATCCAGCATTCTATGCTCCTCAGCAGTCACTGGAATTCCACGCACCACAGCAGCCACCACTGTTCCACACTTCTCAGCAGCCACTGGTGTTTCATATGTCTCAGCAGCTGGCATTCTACTTGCATCAGCAGCCACAGGCGTTTCACGTGCATCAGCAGCCATCAGTGTTCCACGCACTCCAGCAGAAGCCGGAGCATGTTCAACCCCCGATTAGCTGAGGATGAGGAGTTGAACATGTTTTATTTCAGGTTTGAAAGGACCCTCACACACCCGTCACCCACCCCAACGACAATGGACTACCTGCTCCCAAGACACCTCTTTCCCCCTCCACTCTGCAACATCACCCACACTAATGATCTGTGAAGAGGAAGTATGCCAGCCCATCGCAAACAAAAGATCAAAAAGGCTCCAGGACCTGATGGTGTTTCCCCCTCATGTCTCTGAGCATGTGCTGATCAGCTGGCCCCCATCTTCACCTGGATTTTCAACAGGTCTCTGGAGCTGTGCGAGGGCCCCTCCTGCTTCAAACACTCCACTATTATCCCAGTCCCCAAGAAACCATCCATAACAGGACTAAATGACTACAGGCCCATCGCCCTGACATCTGTAATCATGAAGTCTTTTGAATGCCTGGTGTTGAGCCACCTGAAGGACATCACAGGACCCCTAGTGGACCCCCTGCAGTTTGCCTACCGGGCAAACAGGTCATATTGAGGATGCAGTCAACATGTGGCTGCATTACATCCTGCAGCACCTGGACTCTGCAGAGATGTACACAAGGATCCTGTTTGTGGACTTCAGCTCAGCCTTCAACACCATCATCCCTGACATTCTCCACAAAAAATTCTCCAACCTCTGTGCCAGCTCCCACCTGTCAGTGGATCTTCAACTTCCTGATGGACAGAACACAGCAGGTGAGGCTGGGGAGCATCACATGCACTCCCCACTGCTGTTCTCCCTCTATACAAATGACTGCACCTCAGGGAACCCCTCTGTTAAACTCCTGAAGCTTGCCGATGACACCACCGTTAGACTTATCCAGGATGGTGATGAGTCTACATTCAGAACAACCTGGAGCTGAACCCGCTCAAGACTGTGGAGAGGATAGTGGACTTCAGGAGGAACTGCCCATCACCCCCCCCCCCCCCACCACCCCCCCCATCCTCAACAATACTGTGCCTACTGTGGACACTTTCTGGTGCCTGGGATCCACCATCTCACCAAGATCTGAAGTGGAACTTCCACATATACTCCATCAAGAAAAAGGCATAGAAGAGGATGTACTTCCTCAGACAGCTCGGGAAGTTCAACCTGCCCAGGAACTGCTCATCATCTTTTACACATCCATCATCCAATCTGTCCTGTGCATCTCCATCTCTGTTTAGTTTCCCTCTGCCTCCAAACATGACAGGCACAGACTTCAACGAACTGTCAGATCTGCAGAAAAAAATCATTGGAGCCAGCCTGCCCTCCATCCAGGACTAATACCAGTCCAGGACCAGGAAGTGAGCTGGGAACATCTCTGTAGACCCCTCGTACCCTGGCCACACACCGTTTAAATTACTCTGCTCTGGTTGATGTTACAGAGCTCTGTACATCAAAACAACGAGACGCAGGAACAGTTTCTTTCCACAGGCCATCACACTGATGAACAATTTAACCTGCCACAAAAACTTACTAATTCACATGCCTGATGTACAACTTCACACATTTTTTATTGCACATTTTGTTTTACTTGTTTTACTTTGTTTTACATGCATTTTATTTGCATAATTTTACTGTGAATTATTATTCCATGTTTAGTGTATATTTATAAATGCCTGTATAGAATGAGTGCAGCTCAAACCGAAGTCATATTTCTTGTATTCTCGGAGATACTTGGCGAATAAAGACCATTCTGATTCTGATTCTGAGTTCCATGCACCTCAGCAGTTGCTGGCATTCCACGCAGCACAGCCACTGGTGGCATCCCACATGCCTCAGCAGCTGCAGACTTTCCAGGTATCACAACAGCTGCCGGTACCCTACGTTCCTCTTCGACCACTGCCCTCATTAAGCACCACCTCTGGTGCGGGTGGTACTAGAAAGAAGAGGAACAAACGATGGTCTGAACCTGGCAGGAAGGGTCACATGTTGGCTTCTAAGGAGGCTGCAGCCCTCCAGCTGGTGCCACCATCAGGGCCAGCTCTTGAGGAAGCAGCCGGGTCATCACCTCTCTCTTCTGGTCCCGACGCGTTGAAGGAACAACGCGCCTCACCTGATCTCTCTCCTGGTTCAGAGGCAGTCAAGGAATGACGCATTTTATCAGCTCCTTCTTGTTGTGTGGGCCGCTGAAGAGGTACTGCTGGCCCACCACCACCAGAGGGCACCCTGCCTGAAGTGCGGGCTTCAGGCACGAGAGGGCGCTGCCGCCTCTCAGGAACAGCCGGGGTGACAGCTGTCACTCATCCACTATGACAGCTGTCACCAATCATCAACTCATCAACCACTCCATATAAGCTGGAAGACATCTCCACCCCGTTGCCGAGATATCGTTTGCCTTTGGAGGTATATTCTCAGCCGTATTCAGTAGGTGCTACTGTTACTGGTTTATTCTGTTCCTGTTTTGGAGGTGGAGGTGTCTTACCCACCATTAAGGAACTGTCGCTACTTATATTTGCTGGGTGTACACACACCCACACATAACTGTTTCTGCTTCCTGCCAGCAGTACCAGATCCGACAGCCGGAGACGGTGGCCACCTGGGGACTCGGAACTTGGCGGCTCCAGTATTCTCCGGGTTCAGTGGCAGTGGAAATCGTGTGGGATCCGGCTCTTCTCTGGACGGACGTCTTCTATCCTCGAGCCGGCCCACACGTCACCTTAGTACATTTGACTCTGTCCAAATTCTGTATTTGTCTGTATTTCGTTGTGCACGCTTCACAACAGTAAAGTGTTGTATTTTTGGCTCATCTATTGTCCGTTCATTTGCACCCCCTGTTGTGGGTCCGTGTCACGACACTTTCCCAACAGGATATCTCGGCCAAGTCATGGATCCCGAGGGGCATCAACCATCTGTTGGACAGCCAATGGAAGAGCAGGATGCACAGGCGTCTGCAGGGGGCGTGATCGGTGAGTTGCAGCACATCCTCTCCGCCTTTACTGCTCGGTTGGATTTAATGACCAAGCACAATGTCATCCTCAACCGCAGGATGGAGGCTCTCACCGCGCAGGTGGAAGCACATGCTCAGGGCGCTGCTGCAGCACCTCCCCCTGCTGACCGGAGGCCTGAAACAGACATTCTGCTGGTCGTTCAACGACCCCCCCCCCCCCCCCCACCATCCCCTGAAGCTTACATAAGCCCTCCGGAGCCGTACGGAGGCTGTGTCGAGACGTGCGCGGACTTCTTAATGCAGTGCTCGCTCGTCTTTTTACAGCGTCCCGTCATGTACGAGTCAGACGCCAACCAGGTGGCTTACGTAATAAATTTGCTTCGAGGAGAGGCACGCGCCTGGGCTACGGCGCTCTGGGAGCAGAATTCACGGCTCCTAATGACATATACTGGGTTTGTGAGGGAGTTCAGACAGGTGTTCGACCACCCTCATAGAGGCGAGACCGCTTCAAGCGTGCTGCTGTCGATAAGACAGGGGTGCCGGAGTGCAGCTAAGTATGCAGTCGATTTCTGCATCGCGGCAGCGCGAGCCGGCTGGAATGCTGTTGCGCTCCGCGCCGCCTTTGTAAACGGACTGTCTCTGGTCCTTAAGGAGCACCTGGTGGCGAAGGACGAGCCGCGGGATTTAGACGGGCTTATCGACCTGGTTATACGGTTAGACAACCGATTAACAGAACACCGACGGGAGCGAGACGAAGGGCGTGGTCAGGCACAAGCTGTCCCTCTTCCTCCCGGGTCCGAAAGGGAGCCGTCTTCCCCACGCTCCACAGCCAGGGTACTCCACGTGACGACAGCTCCCCCTGCTGCCATTGTTAGGGAAACGAGCAGGACCAAAATAAGATCAGATCAGAGAAAAAGGAGGCTGGTCCGTGGGGAGTGTTTTCTCTGCAGCTCAACCGAGCACACGCAGAAAAACTGCCCCAAACGGTCAAAACAGCAGCACACGTCCTTAGAGACTGGGCTAAGGGTGGGTCATAATACTCACACGGGGAAACCCCGACGATCTGCACGCATCCCAGTTACGATCCTGAGTGGGGATCTAACCCTTCACGCCCCAGCACTGGTGGACACGGGGTCAGAGGGGAATCTGCTGGATGGCAGATGGGCAAAGGAGGTTGGGCTCCCTCTAGTGGCCTTACCGTCACCATTGTCGGTACGGGCACTAGATGGCACCCTTCTTCCACTAATCACACATCAGACACAGCCAGTGACAATGGTTGTGTCTGGAAATCACAGGGAGGAGATTGTGTTTTATGTAACACCTTCTACCTCCCGAGTGATTTTTGGTTTTCCATGGGTGTTAAAACACAAACCCCGGATTGATTGGCCATCTGGGGTTGTGACGCAGTGGAGCGAAACCTGCCACCGGGAGTGTTTAGGATCCTCGGTTCCACCCGGTGTGACGGCTAAGGAGGAGGTTTTAGTCCCCCCAATCTGGCGGCGGTGCCAGCCGAGTACCATGACCTTGCTGACGTCTTCAGCAAGGATCTGGCACTCACGCTGCCCCCGCACAGTCCGTACGATTGTGCCATTGATTTGATACCGGGCGCTGAGTACCTGTCCAGCAGGCTGTACAACCTCTCACGTCTGGAATGCGAATCAATGGAGACCTACATCCGGGACTCGTTAGCTGCTGGGTTGATCCAAAACTCCACCTCCCCGATGGGTGCTGGTTTCTTTTTTGTGGGCAAGAAGGACGGCGGACTCCATCCATGCATTGATTACAGAGGGCTGAACGAGATCACGGTTCGCAACCGATACCCGTTACCTCTGTTGGATTCAGTGTTCACACCCTTGCATGGAGCCCAAATTTTCACAAAATTGGATCTTAGGAATGCTTATCACCTGGTTCGGATCCGGGAGGGAGACGAGTGGAAGACGGCATTTAACACCCCGTTAGGTCACTTTGAGTACCTGGTCATGCCGTTCGGCCTCACCAATGCACCCGCGACGTTCCAAGCGTTGGTTAATGACGTCTTGCGGGACTTCCTGCATCAGTTTGTCTTCGTATATCTGGACGATATACTCATCTTTTCTCTGGATCCTGAGACCCAGGTCAAGCATGTACGTCAGGACCTGCAGCGGTTGTTGGAGAACCGGCTGTTTGTGAAGGGCGAGAAGTGCAAGTTCCACCGCACTTCTTTGTCCTTCCTGGGGTTCATCATCTCCTCCAACTCCGTTGCCCCTGATCCGGCCAAGGTTGCGGCGGTGAGAGATTGGCCCCAACCCACGAGCCGTAGGAAGCTGCAACAGTTCCTCGGCTTTGCAAATTTCTACAGGAGGTTCATTAAGGGCTACAGTCAGGTAGTTAGCCCCCTGACAGCCCTGACCTCCCCAAAAGTCCCCTTCACCTGGTCGGATCGGTGCGAAGCCGCGTTTAGGGAGTTGAAACACCGGTTTTCGACTGCACCAGTTCTGGTGCAGCCTGATCCTAGCTGCCAGTTTGTGGTAGAAGTGGACGCCTCAGACTCAGGGATAGGAGCCGTGCTGTCCCAGAGCGGGGAGTCCGATCAGATTCTCCATCCTTGTGCCTATTTCTCATGCAGGTTGACCCCAGCTGAGCGGAACTATGACGTGGGCAATCGGGAACTCCTCGTGGTGAAGGAGGCTCTTGAGGAGTGGAGACATCTGTTGGAGGGAGCCACGGTACCATTTACGGTTTTCACGGACCACCGGAACCTGGAGTATATCAGGACTGCCAAGCGGCTGAACCCCAGGCAACTAACTAACTAACTAACTAGCTAACTCAAAGCTAACTTCCTATGGAGTTAAATTTGTCTCATTAATACCAGCAAATGCACAGAGGGTGATCTACAAATATTCCTTTATTCCCTTTTAGCATTGCATTATTTTTTATCTATTCACTCACGGCATTTTACAGTGTATGCCTCTGCTTTTAAAAAGCCTAGAACAATTAAAATTGAAAGTGTGCACCAAACATACATCTTGATTGTTTCACTTCAAATTTGTTGTGGTGTTGCACAGAGGTGGTGGTTGCTGTCCAAATACTAATGGACCCAAATGTAGTTGCAGTTAGGATGTGGCCAAAGTGCAGTTGCATCTATGTTTTTATTTATTTATTTATTTATTTATTGCACCCTCTGAGCTTCCTGTCTGCTCTGATGTGTGAAGCTGCTCGATGTGACATCATACTTCACATCGAAAGCAGCTTGATCTCTCGTTAGCGTTGCTGCAAACCTTTTTCTGCTGTTTCTGTCTGTGTGATGTTGAATAATTCAGTGTCAGTGATGCTGAGAGAGAGAGAGAGAGAGAGAGAGAGAGAGAGAGAGAGAGAGAGAGAAAGAGACTGCATAACTCCAGGGATGCTGCAGAGCACTCACACCCACAGGATCACCGCCTCTCCCTTCCTCTCTCTCTCTCTCTCTCTCTCTCTCCCTTCATCCATCCCCTCTCGCTACCATTCTGTCTCTGTCAGCTCCTCGCTCAGCAATACAAACCTGCTTGGGTTGTAGAGAGGGTGACCAGTCGAGCAGTCCAGTTGCTTCTAAACACAAAACTTCAAGCAGCTCAGTCCCACAGCTCACCTCTCCTCCTGCTCAAAGGATGCTGGATCTTGGGCCGAGAAGCAACGCAGGATGGCTGAGGTGTATCTGCTTGTCCAGCATGTGCCTCTTACTCTGCCTGCCAATGGTATCCAACACCAAGAGAGCACCTAAGATACCTCGCTGTCCTGTGACCTGCTCCTGCACCAAAGACAGCGCCTTCTGTGTGGACACCAAGGCCATCCCAAAGAGCTTCCCCCCAGGAATCATCTCTCTGTGAGTAAACCATACTGTTCTGTAACAATAGAGACATTTTTGTGCTGCTGCTCTCGTTGCGCATGTCTTCAGAACACAGGGTATTATGTAACACAATCATGTTCCTGTACAATCACTGAACTTGGCTGAGGAGTGACACCCTGAAGCGCTCCAGTTAGGATTACCAACAATAGATTTCCTAGCTTGCCGTTGGAGAGCTGCTGCTCCTCTGAGAAATTTCAACTAAAGCTCAAGAAATGGAGCACATATAATATAAATGAAAGCTTAAAATGCAAATATGTGACGAGGTGCTCTTCTTTCACCTGCCTTTCTCTTCTGTGTGCAAGATGCCCTCGTTTTACAGAAACAGTAAAGGTGGAAGTTAGATGCCTAGTTACCCAAGGCCAAAATATGGCCATCAGGTATTGCAAAGGCCTTGCTTCCTCCCCCCATCTGTCCGCCTGTCCGTCTGTCGCCCGTGCTCAGCATATGTCCAGTCCTATTACTGCCAGAGTCTGGGACACAGACCTTGGACAAGTTCAAAGATGGCTAACCTTGACCTATTTTAAGACGTCAAAAGGTCACATTCTGTTTCAGAGGGTATTTTTACATTGCGTTACATTTTTTACCCGAGGTATATGGCCATTGGGTATTGTGAAGACTTTGTGTCCATCCATCTGTCTGTCTGTGTTGAGTGTAAGTCCAGTCCTATTACTGCCAGAGTCTTCAAATTCACATGGAACATTCTTGTGACACAGACTTTGGACAAGTTCAAAGATGGCTAACCTTGACCTATTTTAAGAGGTTAAAAAGTCACATTCTGTTTCAATCTGTTCAGTTTTTGGTTTTGAGTGGTGGAGGTGACAGCCAATCAGAGTCGAGCGGCAGCGTGATGTCAGTAGCAGGTCTCTCTAAAAACGCTTCATTTATGTGTTTATATAACATGTTTGTTATATATTCTGTTAAGGCTAGCAAGAAATAAACACTTCTAAAACTGAAAATGCTGTTTTTCGAATGTAATAACACATCTGATGTGATTTACAAGACATTTAGCAGACGTTAGCGTGGTGATGTTACAGGCTAGTAGCTAGCTGCAAACTCTGTTTTGTTTGTGTGTAAATGTAACCTCTGTGTCATATATTGTGTAAAAGCTAGTGAGAAATAAAGCTGAAAATGCTGTTTTTTGTAACCTGATAACACCTCTAGAGTGACTTACAAGACATTTCATGGACGTAAGCGTGCACGCTAACTTCCATTAACTCAAAGATAACTTCTGTGCTTGTCAAAAGCTCCTGAATGTAAATATTGTTTATGATTGATTGATTGATTGAAAGTGGGGCTTTATTGCACATGTACAAATTGCAAGTAAGACAGTAGGATCTTAATAATTGTTTCCACCCCCATGCTTCACGGTTGGGATGGTTTTCTTGGGGTTGTTCTCATCCTCTAAACATGGTAAGTGGAGTTGATTCCAAAAAGCTCTATTCTGGTCTCATCTGACCACATGACCTTCTCCCATGCCTCCTCTGAATCATCCAGATGGTCACTAGTGAACTTCAAATGGGCCTGGACATGTGCTGGCTTGAGCAGGGGAACCTTGCTGCCCTGCAGGATTTTAAACCAATGACAGCATCATGTGTTACTAATGTAATCTTTGAGACTGTGGTCCCAGCTCTCTTCAGGTCATTGACCAGGTCCTCCTATGTAGTTCTGAGCTTTCTCAGAATCATCCTTACCCCACAAAGTGAGATCTTGCATGGAATCCCAGACCGAGGGAGATTGACAGTCATCTTGTGTTTCTTCCACCTTCTAATAAATAATCATAACAGTTGTTGTCTTCTACCAAGCTGCTTGCCTGTT
Organism: Thalassophryne amazonica; assembly: GCF_902500255.1. NCBI lineage: Eukaryota > Metazoa > Chordata > Actinopteri > Batrachoidiformes > Batrachoididae > Thalassophryne > Thalassophryne amazonica. The sequence continues at coordinate 27,674,674 of NC_047107.1, forward strand.
GTCCTGTAGTCCATCCCAGCCTTGTGCAGGTCTACAGTTTTGTCCCTGGTGTCCTTAGACAGCTCTTTGGTCTTGGCTATGGTGGTGTGATTGATTGAGTGTGTGAACAGGTGTCTTTTATACAGGTAACAAGTTCAAACAGGTGCAATTAATACAGGTAAAGAGTGCAGAATAAGAGGGCTTCTTAAAGAAAAATTAACAGGTCTGTGAGAGCCAGAATTCTTGCTGGTTGGTAGGGGTTCAAATACTTATTTGCAGGCGTAACATGCAAATAAATTATTAAAAAAATCATACATTGTGATTTCCGGATTTTGTTTTTTTTTTAGATTATGTCTCTCACAGTGGACATGCACCTAAGATGAAAATTTCAAACCCCTCCATGATTTCTAAGTGGGAGAACTTGCAAAACCGCAGGGTGTTCAAATACTTATTTTCCTCACTGTAAGTGTTCCACCTGCCAAGCAACAAGGGTTCTGATGGCGGTGGAAATGCAAACCAAGCCAGACTTCACCATTCCAACACGTATATTACCGCGCAGTACCAACCTGAACCACTCGGTGGAAACGGGGCTGTCAGTGTACTCTAGTCATCAAGGTGTGACATAAGTTATTAGACGTACGCCCACATATGCCAGCGTTTTTAATATGGTCGGCATACGCAGGCCAAATCGTCAAGGTGTGACAGGGCCTTAATGGAGTGAAATTGGGATAGTCTTGCTCTGGGGGTCTTGGTTGTGATTTGCTGTCTGCCTGCCACTTGTGTGGTAGCAGGAGCCACTGGTTCTTTTTTTTTTTTTCTATCAGTCTTCGGGGTGGTGTGTATTTTTGTTTGTTATTGTGTTTTTGTTCTTGCTTTGTTTCTCTTTTCCTGTTTTTTAGTTGGGATTGGTTCATTTGTCTACTGTCTGGCCATTTTGTTTAATTAAAATATATGGATGAAAAAAGACAGAAACTGATTTTAGACTTGTTATTGTAACAGTGGCAGACATGTAGGAATTTGTAGGAGTAAACACAAAATATTGTGCTCAACTTTTCATATGCTGTCATATGAAATACATAATGAGAATACCACCACCATGCTTAACAACTAGACCAGTGTTGTTAGGGTTCATGTTTACTCCTTCAAAAGCCTATTAGCACTGTATATACAATCCCTGGCAAAAATTATGGAATCACCGGCCTCCGAGGATGTTCATTCAGTTGTTTAATTTTGTAGAAAAAAAGCAGATCACAGACATGACACAAAACTAAAGTCATTTCAGATGGCAACTTTCTGGCTTTAAGAAACACTATAAGAAATCAGGAAAAATAATTGTGGCTGTCAGTAACGGTTACTTTTTTAGACCAAGCAGAGGGAAAAATATATGGACTCACTCAATTCTGAGGAATAAATTATGGAATCACCCTGTAAATTTTCATCCCAAAACTAAAACCTGCATCAAATCAGATCTGCTCGTTAGTCTGCATCTAAAAAGGAGTGATCACACCTTGGAGAGCTGTTGCACCAAGTGGACTGACATGAATCATGGCTCCAACACGGGAGATGTCAATTGAAACAAAGGAGAGGATTATCAAACTCTTAAAAGAGGGTAAAGCATCACGCAATGTTGCAAAAGATGTTGGTTGTTCACAGTCAGCTGTGTCTAAACTCTGGACCAAATACAAACAACATGGGAAGGTTGTTAAAGGCAAACATACTGGTAGACCAAGGAAGACATCAAAGCGTCAAGACAGAAAACTTAAAGCAATATGTCTCAAAAATCGAAAATGCACAACAAAACAAATGAGGAACGAATGGGAGGAAACTGGAGTCAACGTCTGTGACCAAACTGTAAGAAACTGCCTAAAGGAAATGGGATTTAAATACTGAAAAGCTAAACGAAAGCCATCATTAACACCTAAACAGAAAAAAACAAGGTTACAATGGGCTAAGGAAAAGCAATCGTGGACTGTGGATGACTGGATGAAAGTCATATTCAGTGATGAATCTCGAATCTGCATTGGGCAAGGTGATGATGCTGGAACTTTTGTTTGGCGCCGTTCCAATGAGATTTATAAAGATGACTGCCTGAAGAGAACATGTAAACTTCCACAGTCATTGATGATATGGGGCTGCATGTCAGGTAAAGGCACTGGGGAGATGGCTGTCATTACATCATCAATAAATGCACAAGTTTATATTTTGGACACTTTTCTTATCCCATCAATTGAAAGGATGTTTGGGGATGATGAAATCATTTTTCAAGATGATAATGCATCTTGCCATAAAACTGTGAAAACATTCCTTACAAAAAGACACATAGGGTCAATGTCATGGCCTGCAAATAGTCCGGATCTTAATCTAATTGAAAATCTTTGGTGGAAGTTGAAGAAAATGGTCCATGACAAGGCTCCAACCTGCAAAGCTGATCTGGCAACAGCAATCAGAGAAAGTTGGAGCCAGATTGATGAAGAGTACTGTTTGTCACTCATTAAGTCTATGCCTCAGAGACTGCAAGCTGTTATAAAAGCCAGAGGTGGTGTTGGGGGAAAGTGTAATGCACGGACCCACAACAGGGGGCGCAAATGAACGGTCAATAGATAGTCAAAATAAATACAATTTATTGTGGCAAATGTGCACAACAGGTCGAATACTGCTTTTAGACAGTCAATTACAAAATACAACAGGTGAAGTGTGGGCAGGTCCGAGGGTAGGAGACGCCTATCCAGAGAAGAGCCGGGGCCCACAAGGTTCCGCCGCCAACGAAGACCTGCAGTATACTGAAGCCGCCAAGTCCCGAGTCCCCAGGTGGCCTCTACTTCAGCTGTCAGATCCGGTACTGCTGGCAGGAACAAAAAACAGGTTAATGGTGGGTGTGTGCACACCCAGCAGAACAATCAGCAACTCAGTTCAGTTCCTTTTGTGGGAGAATCTCCACCTCTGACACAAAAACACAGAAACGTGCAAAGACCGACTGTTACTTCTCTGGTTTGGAAAGAGGAGTGAAGTCACTCTTCAACATCCAAAACCCAGCTCCCAGCTGACTGAAGATAACAGGTACTCCTGCAAAGGTTTCAAAAGACAATGATAAGTGCGTTCAGCACAGACACGGCTGAGAGTCTTACCTGAGTGGTAAACTGATATCTCAGCTGAGATGTGATGTCTCCTCCAGGCTTTTATAGTGGTGATGATGGTGATTGCTGACAGCTGTCAGTCCTGGCTCCTGGGTAGTGACTGCGCCCTCTGGTGCCTGAAACCCGACTACAGGCAGGGCGCCCTCTGGCGTTGGCCAGCAGTACCTCCGCTTCGGGCGGCCCACACAACAGGTGGTGCAACAAAATACTAGTGATGTGTTGAAGCGTTCTTTTGTTTTTCATGATTCCATCATTTTTTCCTCAGAATTGAGTGATTCCATGTTTTTTTTCCCTCTGCTTGGTCTAAAAAAGTAACCGTTACTGACTGCCACAATTTTTTTTCCTGATTTCTTATAGTGTTTCTTAAAGCCAGAAAGTTGCCATTTGAAATGACTTTAGTTTTGTGTCATGTCTGTGATCTGCTTTTTTTCTACAAAATTAAACAACTGAATGAACATCCTCCGAGGCCGGTGATTCCATAATTTTTGCCAGGGGTTGTATCACTCAGTAATTTATCTTCCACCGGTTACTCCAACCTGAGAAGTGAGAGGTTTTCTGGGGATGCGGATGCCATAACTCAGCATGTGCAGAGTGAGCCCAGAAGCAGCAGACAAAATAGGCAAAGACATAGGCAATGCAAATCCTTTGCCATAGTACCACAAACAGACCTCACCTGCAAATTCCTGAATGAACGGAGGTCCTGAGGAGATTCCAGCCTGAAATGTTTTGCATTGGAGCAATTTAATGGGAAAATCAAAACTGTTCACTCTGACTCAAATTAAAATTTCTATTCACATATAGAGCAAATTTTTTTTCTTTTGTTTTTGTATCAAAGCATTGTTTGTTACCTATCAAGTGATGTACCGTGCCCTCCAAAAGTATTGGAACACTTGGTATTTCACACATTTTAATTTTTTTTTATGCCATTTCAAATACAAAAAGTACAAAAAAAAATTCTAAAATGATCTTCCTTCAACTCAAATTGAAAGCAAATCTCTACAACTTGATTTAAATGAATCAAAAATATAAAAGCCAAGATGAGTTGCATAAGTAATGGAACACTTTTGTATAATATTTGTAAATAATCAGTTTTATTGCCAGTTTTCTTCAGGCAAGTCAGGGGATGGATACATAAACATTTCCATGTCACTGAATATGTCTTGGAGTTTATTTACACCAGTTATGAAGAAATACAAACAGTATGGCACTCGATGGTAAATCTGTGTGGAGTAGACAGTTCTGAAAAACTGAGTGACTGTGCAAGAATGAAAAGAGTGAGGAAAGCCACCAAGACAACTCAGAGGTTAGCTTCTCTGGTTGTGATTGGGGATATTGTGCACAGTGCAAGTTTTGTATTTGGTGACAGTAAATCACATCCAAACATATGCAGGTTAGGTGAATTGTAAACTTGATTTTGATTCAGTACAAAAGTTCTCTTCCCTGAACTACTACTAGTACTACTATTAAAGTATATGTGTGCCACATTTGGTTCAGTTTCAAAGTGCTGTGTGGACAGGAGAGGGAGACACACGCAGTTGTCTCTTAATAGATACTACTGTAGCGTCACCTTCCTAAAATAATGGCCTAAGTCATATTCTCCAAAACATGACTTAGGCCGTTACTTTAGGAAGGTGATGATAGGTAGTTGTTTTAAAATTGTTGGGATTGTTCTAAAATTTGTTAATGTTTGTAGCTCTTAAAATCATTCCTATACGAGGTCTATTAGAAAAGTATCTGACCTTATTATTTTTTTCAAAAACCATATGGATTTGAATCACGTGTGATTACATCAGACATGCTTGAACCCTCGTGGGCATGTGAGTTTTTTCACACCTGTCGGTTACGTCATTCGCCTGTGGGCAGTCTTTGAGTGAGGAGTGGCTGACCCTCTCGTCGTTTTTTCATTGTTTAGGAATGGCTCAGAGACTGCTGCTTTGTTTGATCAAAATTTTTTCAAAACTGTAAGGCACAACTGAGTGGACACCATTCGATAAATTCAGCTGGTTTTCGGTAAAAATTTTAACGGCTGATGAGAGATTTTGGTCTGGTAGTGTTGCCGTAAGGACAGCCCAGGGTGCCTGACGGCGATCTGCACTTCGAGGCGGCAGCGTCTCGCCGTTTCAAGTTGAAAACTTCCACATTTCAGGCTCTGTTGATCCAGGAAGTCGTCAGAGAACAGAGAACTTTCAGAAGAAGTCGGCATGAGGATTTTATTCGGACATTCCATTGTTAACAGACATTTTGTAATGAAAGAACGTGCGGGCAGAGTCGCATGTCGGGCCGGACCCGACCGCGGGGGGTCGCGACAGGAAAAACACCTCCGTTGGAAACCTTAACGGGCAAGTTGGAACATGCCCAAGCTGTTAAACAATTTCTCAGTTACTCACTTGTTGAAAGCCATCAAAAGCCGCCTGAATTTTACAAATGGTTTTCAACACGGAGGTGTTTTTCCTGTCGCGGCGCACACAGATTTGCCGAGTCGTTTCCGACGAATTTGCACGCACATCTTTCATTAAAAAATGTCCTTAAACAGTGGAATGTCCGCATAAAGTCCTCATGCCGGCCTCTTCTGAATCTTCTCTGTTCTCTCACGATGTCCTGGGTGAATTAAGCCTTAAATTAGGATGTTTTCAGCTCGAAACAGGCCGACGATGGTGCCTAGAAGTGCTGCAGGACGTCCCGCTCTGTGGGAAGTCCTTACACCGACAGAAACACCCCATAATCTCTCATCAGCCGTTAAACTTTTCACCGAAAACCAGTTTAATTTCTCGAATAGTGTCCACTCGGATATTCCTCACAGGTCCAGAAAAAATGTTGATAAAGCAACGCGCGCTGTCTCGAGCAGCGTGTGAAACAAAGGAATTCAGCCGAGAGGGCGGGACCACATCTCACTCAAGGCCTGCCCACAGGAAAATGACGTCACCGACACGCATGAAAAAACTCACGCATGCACACGAGGGTTCAAGCATGATTGGTGTAATCGCATGTCATTCAAATCCATATAGTTAAAAAAAAAAAAAGGGTCGGTTTATTATCTAAGAGACCTCGTATAGCGCAGAAGGCCCTGTTAACTTTAATACCCCCGTCACACATAGCCAGAATCATGTTGGGAAAGTGTAGGTACACGGACCCACAACAGGGGGTGCAAATGAACGGACAATGGAGGAAGTCAAATAATAACACTTTACTGTTGTGAAAGGGCACAACAAACACAACAGATTACAACAATAGACAAAAAGTGAAATCACAAAAGGTGTCGTGTGGGCAGGCTCGAAGATAGAAGACGTCTGTCCAAAGCAGAACCGGAACCACACGATTTCCTCCGCCACCAGACCCCGGGAATACTGGAGCCGCCAAGTCCCGAACTCCCAGGTGGCCACTGCCTCCGCGTGTCGGACCTGGTACTGCTGGCAAGGAACAAAAAAAACAATTAAATGTGGGCGCATATGCACCCAGCAATCCACAAGGCAGGAAAACCACCTCCACCTCTCGTTGGAAAAAGAGTCTGCTATACAATACACAAAAGGTTACTGTCGAAAAAATCTCACAATCAGCTGAGAACGTTACCTTCCTGGTAAAGCGATATCTTGGCAAAGAGGTGGAGATGACGTCTTGCTGATATACCGATGCTGATCAGATGAGTGGTGACAGCTGTCATAGGTGATGAGTGTCAGCTGTCACCCCGGCTGCTCCTGTGAGGCGGCAGCGCCCTCTGGTGCCTGGAGCCCGCACTCCAGGCAGGGTGCCCTCTGGTGGTGGTGGGCCAGCAGTACCTCCTCTTCAGCGGCCCACACAACAGGACCCCCCCCTCAACGGGCACCTCCTGGTGCCCGTCCAGGCTTGTCCGGGTGGCGGCGGTAGAAATCGGCCAGGAGGGCCGGGTCCAGGATGAAGCTCCTCTTCACCCAGGAGCGTTCTTCAGGTCCGTACCCCTCCCAGTCCACCAAATACTGGAAGCCCCGGCCCATCCTACGGACATCTAAGAGCCGGCGCACAGTCCAAGCCGGCTCGCCATCGATGATCCGGGCAGGAGGTGGTGCCGGACCCGGAGTACAGAGGGGTGAGTCGTGATGGGGCTTGATCCGGGACACGTGGAAAACGGGATGGATCCGCAGTGAGGCCGGAAGCTGAGTACCTTGATGATTTTAAACGGACCGATATACCGGTCCTGCAGCTTAGGGGAGTCCACTTGAAGGGGAATGTCCTTAGTAGACAACCACACTGCCTGCCCTGGCCGGTACGTAGGGGCTGGGGTCCGCCGACGGTCTGCATGGGCCTTTGTCCTCATCCGGGCCCTCAGCAAGGCAGAACGGGCGGCACGCCACACCCGACGGCACTTCCGTAGGTGGGCCTGGACCGAGGGCACACCGACCTCTCCCTCAACCACCGGAAACAGAGGAGGTTGGTACCCCAGACATACCTCGAAAGGGGAGAGGCCGGTGGCTGACGACACCTGGCTGTTATGGGCATACTCGATCCAGGCCAGATGGGTACTCCAGGCCGCCGGGTGCGCGGCTGTCATGCAACGCAGGGCCTGCTCCATCTCCTGATTGGCCCGTTCTGCTTGCCCGTTGGTCTGGGGATGATACCCGGATGAGAGACTCACCATGGCCCCCAGTTCCCGGCAGAAGCTCCTCCAGACGTGCGAGGAGAACTGGGGACCGCGATCGGAGACGATGTCTGTTGGGATCCCATGCAACCGGACGACGTGGTGGACCAGGAGGTCCGCTGTCTCCTGGGCCGTCGGGAGCTTCGGGAGGGCCACAAAGTGGGCCGCCTTGGAGAATCAGTCCACTATCGTGAGGATGGTGGTGTTGCCCTGGGACGGCGGGAGGCCCGTGACAAAATCCAGGCCAATGTGGGACCAGGGGCGATGGGGCACGGGCAGCGGCTGGAGCAGTCCCGAAGCCCTGCGATGGTCGGCCTTGCCCCTGGCGCAGGTGGTGCAGGCCTGGATATAATCCCGGACCTCGGCCTCTAGGGACGCCCACCAGAAGCGCTGCCGGACAACTGCCAAGGTTCTTCACACCCCTGGATGACAGGAGAGCTTAGAGCCATGACAGAAGTCCAGAACTGCAGCCCTAGCTTCTGGTGGGACGTAGAGTCTGTTCTTCGGCCCAGTTCCGGGGTCCGGGCTTCGTGCCAGGGCCTCCCGGACGGTTCTCTCTACATCCCAGGTAAGGGTGGCCACGATAGTGGACTCCGGGATGATGGGTTCCGGTGGATCCGACAACTCCGCTTTGACTTCATCTTCATGTACCCGGGACAAGGCATCCGATCTCTGGTTTTTGGTCCCGGGACGGTAGGTGATCCGGAAGTCAAAACGGCCGAAGAACAGTGACCAGCGGGCTTGCCTGGGGTTCAGCCGCTTGGCGGTCCTGATATACTCCAGGTTCCGGTGGTCAGTGAAAACCGTGAATGGCACGGACGTTCCCTCCAACAGATGTCTCCACTCTTCAAGAGCCTCTTTCACCGCAAGGAGTTCTCGATTGCCGACGTCATAGTTCCGTTCGGCCGGGGTCAACCTGCGGGAAAAATAGGCACACGGGTGAAGGACCTTATCGGTCTTCCCGCTCTGGGAAAGCACAGCTCCTATCCCTGAGTCCGAGGCGTCCACTTCAACCACTAACTGGCGACTAGGATCAGGCTGCACCAGAACGGGTGCAGACGAGAAGCGCCGTTTCAACTCCTTGAACGCGGCATCGCAACGATCCGACCAGGTGAAGGGGACTTTTGGTGAGGTCAGGGCTGTCAGGGGGCTAACTACCTGACTGTAGCCCTTAATGAACCTCCTGTAGAAATTTGCAAAGCCGAGGAACTGTTGCAGCTTCCTACGGCTAGTGGGTTGGGGCCAGTCTCTCACCGCCGCAACCTTGGCCGGATCAGGAGCGACGGAGTTGGGGGAGATGATAAACCCCAGGAAGGACAAAGATGTGCGGTGAAACTCACACTTCTCGCCCTTCACAAACAGCCGGTTCTCCAACAACCGCTGCAGGACCTGACGTACATGCCGGACATGAGTCTCAGGATCCGGAGAAAAGATGAGTATATCGTCTAGATATACGAAGACGAATCGGTGCAGGAAATCCCGCAAGACATCATTAACTAAAGCTTGGAACGTCGCGGGGGCGTTTGTGAGGCCGAACGGCATGACCAGGTACTCAAAGTGACCTAAGGGGGTATTAAATGCCGTCTTCCACTCGTCTCCCTTCCGGATCCGAACCAGGTGATACGCATTTCTAAGATCTAGCTTAGTGAATATTTGGGCTCCATGCAGTGGCGTGAACACTGAATCCAACAGGGGTAACGGGTATCGATTACGAACCGTGATTTCGTTCAGTCCCCTATAATCAATGCATGGACGAAGTCCGCCGTCTTTTTTACCCACAAAAAAGAAACCTGCACCCATCGGGGAGGTGGAATTCCGGATCAACCCGGCGGCTAAAGAGTCCCGGATGTAGGTCTCCATTGATTCGCGCTCAGGTTGTGAGAGGTTGTACAGCCTGCTGGACGGGAACTCACCGCCTGGAACCGAATCAATGGCACAATCGTACGGACGGTGGGGGGGAAGGGTGAGCGCCAGATCCTTACTGAACACATCTACAAGGTCGTGGTACTCCACCGGCACCGTCCCTAGATTGGGCGGGACTCTGACCTCCTCCTTAGCCTGGGAACCGTGAGGAACCGAGGAACCTAAACATACCCGATGGCAGGTCTCGCTCCACTGAACCACTACCCCAGACGGCCAATCGATCCGGGGATTGTGTTTTAACATCCAGAGGAACCCTAAAATCACATGGGAGGTAGCAGGAGTCACAAAAAACTCTCCTCCTGGTGATTTCCTGACACCACCAGAGTTACTGGTGGTGTCTTATGTATGACTGGAGGGAGTAGGGAGCCATCTAGTGCCCGCACCTGCACAGGCGAGGTAAGCGCCACCAGAGGGAGCCCTATCTCCCTGGCCCATCTGCTGTCTAACAGATTCCCTTCAGAGCCCGTGTCCACCAGTGCTGGGGCCTTCAGGGTTAAATCCTCATAAAGGATTGTAACTGGGAGTCGTGTGGCAATGTGGGTGTGTCCCACGTGAATGTCTCGGCCCACCCCTAGCCCAGTTTCTAGGGGCGGGCGTTGGTGTTTAACCGCTCGGGGCAGTCTCTTACCTGATGCTCTATCGAGCCACAAACAAAACACGCTCCGCGGGCCAGCCTCCTCTGTCTATCTGGTGCCCTAAATGTGGCCCTGCTCGTGTCCATAGCTTCGTCAGCAGGGGGAGCTGTAACCACACGGAGCGTAGGGGCCGTGGAGCGTGGGGAGGGCGGAACGCGGTCGGAACCGGAAGGGAGAGGGACGGCGCATGCTCGGCCACGCCCTTCATCTCGTTCCCGACGGCGTTCTTCTAACCGATTGTCTAATCGTATTACGAGATCAATAAGCCCATCTAAATCCAGTGGTTCGTCCTTAGCCACCAGGTGCTCCTTTAGAACCAATGACAGTCCGTTTACAAAGGCGTCGCGGAGGGCAGTGCTATTCCAGCCGGACCTCACAGCCGCGATGCGGAAGTCGACTGCATAGGCAGCTGCGCTCCGGCGCCCCTGTCTCATTGACAGCAGCACGGCTGAAGCGGTCTCTCCTCTATTTGGGTGATCGAACACTGTTCTGAACTCCCTCACAAACCCATCATATGTCTGAAGGAGCCGTGAATTCTGCTCCCAGAGCGCTGTAGCCCAAGCGCGTGCCTCACCGTGAAGCAGGTTTATTACATAAGCTATCTTGCTGGCATCAGTCGCGTACATGACAGGACGTTGTGCGAAGACGAGCGAACACTGCATAAGGAAGTCCGCGCACGTCTCCACACAACCTCCGTACGGCTCTGGAGGGCTTATGTATGCTTCCGGGGAAGGTGGGAGGGGTCGTTGAACGACCTGTGGAACGTCACTGTTACGCACAGGGTCGACAGGAGGGAGAGCCGCAGCAGCGCCCTGAGGGCGCGCTTCCACCTGTGCGGCGAGAGCCTCCACCCTGCGGTTAAGGAGGACGTTCTGCTCGGTCATTAAATCCAACCGAGCCGTGAAAGTGGTGAGGATCCGCTGCAACTCACCGATCATTCCTCCTGCGGACGCCTGTGCGCCCTGTTCTTCCATTGGCCGTTGAACAGCCGGTTGACGCCCCTCGGGATCCATGACGATGGCCGAGATATCCTGTTGGGAAAGTGTAGGTACACGGACCCACAACAGGGGGCGCAAATGAACAGACAATGGAGGAAGTCAAATAATAACACTTTACTGTTGTGAAAGGGCACAACAAACACAACAGATTACAACAATAGACAAAAAGTCAAATCACAAAAGGTGTCGTGTGGGCAGGCTCGAAGATAGAAGACGTCTGTCCAAAGCAGAACCGGAACCACATGATTTCCTCCGCCACCAGACCCCGGGAATACTGGAGCCGCCAAGTCCCGAACTCCCAGGTGGCCACTGCCTCCGCGTGTTGGACCTGGTACTGCTGGCGAGGAACAAAAAAAACAATTAAATGTGGGCGCGTATGCACCCAGCAATCCACAAGGCAGGAAAACCACCTCCACCTCTCGTTGGAAAAAGAGTCTGCTATACAATACACAAAAGGTTACTGTCGAAAAAATCTCACAATCAGCTGAGAACGTTACCTTCCTGGTAAAGCGATATCTCGGCAAAGAGGTGGAGATGACGTCTTGCTGATATACCGATGCTGATCAGATGAGTGGTGACAGCTGTCATAGGTGATGAGTGTCAGCTGTCACCCCGGCTGCTCCTGTGAGGCGGCAGCGCCCTCTGGTGCCTGGAGCCCGCACTCCAGGCAGGGTGCCCTCTGGTGGTGGTGGGCCAGCAGTACCTCCTCTTCAGCGGCCCACACAACAAATCACACAGAATGGCGTCGGAATGATGAATCAACGCACATCCGAAAGGTGTCGGATTTCAGTTCCAAAACGTTCTGACAGCCATCTGCGGAAGTCCACACATTTGGTCAAAATTGGCCAGTGGCCCCGAGTGTGATGCACATCTTCAAAACCCTTTGGGTCTATCCAACCGCTGTCGGATAGATGTCCTATCTCGACAGTGGTCCATGTGCAATCTGAGGACCATCTGACCGCAATATACATATTCCAGTGGCGGTAAAACAGGATCCAAAACGATTTGAGCGCATATGAGGGAACCTTGAGATGGATCTGGCATGGAAAAGCCTGCCGGTATGACCTGCACGTACCATGAATAATAATGTCCACCCCCCAGAGCGCAAAGCAACCACTGAAATGTATGTGGCATGCTTCATTGTGATAATAATTATGAATTATTATCATGTACAGTGAATGTGAACAGCAGCTATCAAACCGAAAACACCGTGCACTACTGTTCTCACGCCACTGCAAATCTGAACAGGTTGTTATATCCACAGTAACTCTTACAGTACAGCTATTTGTCCGTTCCTTCCCATGGGCGACGTAAATAACATGACTATTGTCTCTTTCATAACTGTATATAACACGGGCAGCTGCACCTCTCCGTGGTGCACAGTAACGCTTCATTGCACACATCAGGCTCGGACCTGCACAGCTCTCACGCTGTAATAAATAATCAACTTCTAACACTGTAGGAGATATGACATGGAACTGTTGTGCCAGGCTGTGACAGTATTAATAAACATGAATCTCACCTCCAACAGCGGTCCAGGAGTGTTTCACAGCACGGACGTGTATGTGGAGCCAGACCGCAGCCTGTGGTTAAAATCCTCTCACCCAAAATAAAAAAAAGTCCCATGTGATAATCCAACCATCGTGGTGTCCAGAGTTGTGTTGTGCTGATGAAATGAGCAAAAAAGAAAAAACAAATTAAAGTTCCCTGGAAAGGTGCTTCGTCTGATGCATGGGACAGCATGGCCCAATGCCAGCAAACTTTCAGCGAAGCTGTCCATTGGCATGCACACGGAAGTGTGCCCCATGCGCTTAGTGGCGCATGCAGCATTATGCATACACACACACACACACACACACACACACACACACACACACACACACACACACACACACACACACACACACACACATACACGGCTGAGTGATAATTGCAGCCCCACATGTGTGCGTGGAGTCCATGTGTGCCAGGTGCGCTGCACACTTGTGTGCACCTGTGTGTGAGAAACACAGAGCTGCCTCCCACTCTGGGCCTGTGTTTGCCATTTAGACATTTGGACAATGGGCAGTCTGCAGAGCCTTTGGCAGTTTGATGGCAGTCTGTGTCATCTACCTGTTCTCTACATGCACGTTGGATGTCATCATGCAGGTGTGGACGAGGTAATCCGGATGTGTTCCGACACTGCTGACCACGTTTTTTTTCACTAATTATGAGCACACGTGCTCATAATTAGTGGTCTCTGATGTCTTTTTATGGCTCTCCCTGAGTGAGTTAACAGGTGCATTTCCGGAAAACGTCTCACTCTGCAATTCTCAGCATGTGACATACATATTCACAAAACAGAATGATCCCAATGGTTGACAGACAGAGAGAAACGACTGTGGTTCTGTCTGATAATGAAGCGACTGAGCTTTCCTTTGAAAGTGATGGCTCGGATTTACTGAGGAGATGACACACGTCACCCCAAAACTCTTAACTTTTTCAGAGTCTGTCCGATTTTGGAACCAAATTGTGGTGACGTGCTGTTTTGTGTCACAGGATGCTGGTTTACTGCTGCTGTGAACATGGATGTGGACTGTCTCCACCACGCTGCCTGGACATGCAGATATATGTCTCATATTGGAAAAACTCCAAAGATGCTATTTTCAGGAGATAATGGACTCTCTAACGTGCCACAATCGTGACAGAAGTTGAGCTGAAGGCAGAGTTGCGATTGGACATTATGTGCACATGTGCGACCATAATGTCCATCAGTGAACCTTTAATCAATTGACTGGCGATTGCACACACGCTTGTGATGGGTGTGTGGGGAGTTTGTTTGATGTTGTGAACTTATTATTTGGAAATCTTTACAATTAGGGGAGTAAATGTTAATATTTTTGGTCTTTTGCTTTGTGTTCTTCAATGGAGCTTTCAATGAAAGTAAAATTTTTATTTTACTTTGAGAGAGTCTGTGGGAATTTGGATCTGAATGTGTGTGTGCGCAGCAGCTGTTTTAATGCGAAGCTCAGCTGTGAATTGCGGCTTTGTACATGACGTGAAATGTCACAGATCTAATCACATCTATCAGATATGATCAGATCTGATGTGATTAGATCTGTGCAGTGGTGGGCACACTTCCGATAATCCGATAGATAATTATCGAAGATAATGTTTTCATTATCGGATTATCTTTTTAGATAACTTTAAAAACCATTATCGGACCAATTATTTTCCAATTAATTTCTGTCCGATAACTTTTAGATCAATAAAGTAAACAAAGCTTAACAGCAATAAGCATTTTTTAAATTTGAAAAAGGTTCAGCACCTACCTGTTAAAAGTTTTATAACAAATGGACAGTTATACCCTCTACTAAGAAAAGAGAGCTGCTTCTATAAAAAGCATCTCTGTCTTCTGTAGACAAATGAGAAACAGCCCAAAAAAAAAAAAAATCATTTCCTTTAATACCATGCTGATACGCGGGCAATATCACCTAAGTCATCCAGAGGCATACATTTTTAACTTATGGTTCAAATTTGAACCAAACTAATTTTGGACAAGTTATTTAAAATTACTGTCATGTCTGAAGTTTTATAAAGTGAAAATATCAGATATATGTTTTAGTTTTAAAGTAATGTGCTAATTTTTAAGGTTTTGTGAGCACATGCTGTGCCCAGTGCATTATGGGTAGGATGATGTAATCTCAGTACATTCACGACAGGACAAATGCATTTCAGACACTCTGTTCAGGCTCCACGGACAACAGCATGAAACTCTAGTGTCTAAAACTCTCGTGAATATATTCTCTGGGTTTATAGATGTTGTTATTGTATTTGCATTTGTTAAATTCCACGCATTTTAAATGTAGCAGACAGGGATTATCTGGAATTTTGTTTTCAAGGCCTCTACTGCCATCTACTGGCCAGTAGTGTTCATGGCAGTATTCGCCTTAAGTACTAAGCATCTGGGAACCAGTAGATGGCAGTGTTCTATTTATTTTGACCCCGGTTATATCAGATGATTGTCAAATCAACTTTTTGGCTTTGCAAATGGCTTCTTTTTTTTTTTTTTACAAATGAAGTTTAAAAACAAAACAAAACAACGGCAAATAATAATAATAATAATAATAATAATAACATTACAAGACAGCTCTGCAGTGTTTGCACAGGCACAGTGCGAGCGGTTGGATGCTTGTAGCTTTTCAGCAGGAGGATAACCTCACGACGGCCGACCAGAATAACAGGTTTGATTTTCATTCGACCATACGATCGCGATCAGGAGGTGGTTGTGAGATGCTAAAGCTTGTTACTCTTGTACACTACACGATGCAGGATGCGCGATTAACCTGAAACTTGGTCCAAAAATTCCTGCATGAAAAATCATCTCGCACAGTGTAAAGCACATTTTACAACATCATAAAACGTGCGCACATTCTCTCCACATGCAAAACATTTTGCGATGACACTTCCAGGGCTCCGTAAAAATGCCTGTTTTTACAAATAAAAAAATGAACACCAACACACGACAGATGTCACATTAACGTGTTGGTTTACATATTGAATGACTGAACCAATCAGTGTTTAGAAGAGGCACTTTTACCCAGAATCCTTTGCGATTTGTCTGTGTTTGTTACTAAACCTCAGAATTACTGCATTATTCAACATTAAAAGATATATGCTATATTTTAACGTTGTACAAATGACAGAATTGACATTAATGGAGTTATTCTATCGGTATTAATGTTATTTATAAATCCAAACCATAAGTCAGCATGACTTTATTTTTCAAGACCTCCGCCTAACCAGAGTGTTATAATTGATAGCTGGCTTTAGAGTTGCTTTTATGCTGCCTCTGTGTTGGGAGCTTTGTAGTAAACAAGAGCGTCCAGCAGCGGCAGAATGTTCAAAGACAAAACTGTGGTCTCTGTGTGTGGGTCTGTTGTTACTTTTAATATTAGTAGAAGTTACTGTGGCATCAAAACTTAAATTTGTTTAAATGTACTAGAGACAATATTGGAGTTTATCGGTTATCTGTAACTTCTGATACATTCTTGGGTGGTTTATTGTTTTATCTTAACTGAAGATAACTTTTCAGTTATCTAATTATCTGTTATCGAAGTTAATGTTTTGGTTATCTGTGCCCACCACTGGATCTGTGACATTTCAGGTCATCTGTGCAGTCACAAATGTGATCAGATCTGATACATTGTCACAGACTGTCACGTGAAATGTCACAGATCATCTACAGATAATGATCTGTGACATTTCAAGTCATGTACAAAGGCAATAAATCAGCTGAAATGCAGGTTAAAACGTCCGCTGTGCTGTTTTAAAGACTGCTGCAGGCGTTTTAACATTGTCAGCTGATTTACTGCTGCTTTGTACATGGACGTGTCATGTCTCTGTGACACTGTTTTTCATGGGCATCATGATGACATATATATATATATATATATATATATATATATATATATATATATATATATATATATTCACAGTTTTTTACCCCACTTACAGTGGGGTAAAAAAGTATTTAGTCAGTCCCTGATTGTGCAAGTTCTCCTACTTAGAAAGATGAGAGAGGTCTGTAATTTTCATCATAGGTACACTTCAATTATGAGAGACAAAATGAGAAAAAAATCCAGGAAATCACATTGTAGGATTTTTAAAGAATTTATTTGTAAATTATGGTGGAAAATCAGTGTTTGGTCAACCACAAACAAGCAAGATTTCTGGCTCTCACAGACTTGTAACTTCTTATTTAAGAAGCTCTTCTGTCCTCCACCTGTTACCTGTATTAATGGCACCTGTTGGAACTTGTTATCTGTATAAAAGACACCTATCCCACCTGGAGATCTGAAACAGTCAGACTCCAAACTCAACCATGGCCAAGACCAAAGAGCTGTCGAAGGACACCAGGAAGAAAATTGTAGATGTGCACCAGGCTGGGAAGAGTGAATCTACAATAGCCAAGCATGTTGGTGTGAATAAATCAACTGTGGGAGCAATTGTAAGAAAATGGAAGACATACAAGACTATTGATAATCTCCCTCGATCTGGGGCTCCACTCAAGATGTCATCCCGTGGGGTCAAAATGATCATGAGAACGGTGAACAAAAATTCCAAAACTACATGGAGGGACCTGATGAATGACCTGCAGAGAGCTGGGAACAAAGTAACAAAGGCTACACGCTATGCAGAGAGGGCCTCAAATCCTGCAGTGCCAGGTGTGTCCCCCTGCTTAAGCCAGTACATGTCCAGGCCCGTGTGAAGTTTGCCAGAGAGCATATGGTTGATCCAGAAGAGGATTGGGAGAATATCATGTGGTCAGATGAAACCAAAATATTGGTAAAAACTCAATTTGTTGTGTTTGGAGGAAGAAGAATGCTGAGTTGCATCCCAAGAACACAATATCTACTGTGAAGAAGTGGAAACTTCATGCTTTGGGGCTGTTTTTCTGCAAAGGGAACAGGACGACTGATCCGTGTTAAGGGCAGAATGAACAGTGCCATTTATCATGAGATTTTAAGCCAAAACCTCCTTCCATCAGTGAAAGCATTGAAGATGCAGCATGGCTGGGTCTTTCAGCATGACAATGATCCCAAACACACCACTCGGGCAATGAAGCAGTGGCTCTGTAAAAAGCATTTCAAGGTCCTGGAGTGGCCTAGCCAGTCTCCAGACCTCAACCCCATAGAAAATTTGTTGAGGGAGTTGAAAGTCCATGTTGCCCAGCGACAGCCCCAAAACATCACTGCTCTAGAGGAGATCTGCATGGAGGAATGGGCCAAAATACCAGCTACAGTGTGTGCAAACCTGGTGAAGACGTACAGGAAACATTTGACCGCTGTCATTGCCAACATAGATTATGTTACAAAGCAATGAGTTGAACTTTTGTTATTGACCAAATACTTATTTTCCACCATAATTTACAAATAAATTCATAAAAAAAAAAATCCTACAATGTGATTTCCTGGATTTTTTTCTCATTTTGTCTCTCATAGTTGAAGTGTACCTACAGTGAGGAAAAATATTGCATTAACAATTTAGGAATTACGACTATTTATATATACAGTGAGGAAAATACTGTACCTTTTTGAACACTCTGTGAGTTTGCAATTTCTCCCACTTAGAAATCATGGAGGGGTCTGAAATTTTCATCTTAGGTGCATGTACATAATCTAAAAAACAAAACAAACAACAAAAAAATCCAGAAATCACAATGTATGATTTTTTTAAATAATTTATTTGTATGTTACTGCTCAAATACGTATTTCAACACCCGTGAAAATCAATGTTAATATTTGGTACAGTAGCCTTTGTTTGCAATTACAGAGGTCAAACGTTTCCTTTAGTTTTTCACCAGGTTTGCACACACTGCAGCAGGGATTTTGGTCCACTCCTCCATACAGAACTCCTCCATCTAGATCTTTCACATTTGGACTTTCAGCTCCCTCCTTCCCTGATCTCTGAGGAACTCCTTGTGCTTCATCTGTGTCATCCTTTTTTTTCTGAACAGGACGATGGTGAATGCAGCTTTTACTACAATTCCAGAGGGAGCTTTCTCACACCTACACCTGCTACAGTTCCTGTGAGTATATACATGTTTTCAAGTTAATTTTATTTTTAATTTATTATTCCACCTTATTGCTGGGGGCGCTGCTGTAGAAGCGATTATGGGTGCAACTTCCTGTGAGACACCAGAAGTAGCAGTGAGCCATTGTTTCCTAGTGCTTTTCGTTTCCTGGACCACTTTATTTGAAAGTTTATTGTTTTCTTTTCTAAACAATGATCAGCTCCCGTAGCATTTAAAAATGGCCTTGCACAGCTCGGGAACACATTGCACTGTTCACAGTTGTACTACGAACCAGACAAAGTTAAATCTGCATCTACAACAGCAGTGTTTTAACATGCACCCTGGACTGAGAGAGTTTCCACTGCCTACCAAGGGATGAGGAACCCAGAAGGATGTGGCTGAAAAAACTTGAAAAGACCACCTTAAACATTTTATGTGTGCTCTTTTCACTTTGTTGACAAAAAGCCCATGGAGGAACCCCCATACCCTACTTTGCAGTTGGGATATGACAGACCAACAGAGAAGATACGCCCGGAGGTAGCGAGGATTGACAGCAGTGTCACAAGAACAGCAGGTATTATTTCATGTGTATGGAGACACAGCACTGTAGTATTAGTCATGAGATGAGCAACAACATGTATTACCCTTTTCTGAGCAGTTAAAATGTAAAATGCATTTGGACTGCTGGTCAGTATGAACCTAAAAATGCCATACTTTCAGTACAGACATAACAAAACCTTCAACAATGCAGTATTTTAATCTTAATCTAAATTTAATATTGTAGCTGTTATTATGTGCCAGGTTTTCTCTTGGTTTCTGGAGCACAGAGGTGATGCTGTTACCAGTGGGAAGTAGTGGGGTTGATGGAAGGTTAATGGTGTAATAAAAGTGGTGTCATGAAAACCCTAATGCATCACTTCTTGAGAATCATGTCCTGTATTGCTGCCCTCAGATGAACAAGATGAGATGGGTCAGGTGGAGGAGCTTGTGTGCAGCAGTGAAGTCATCCTGTCAGACCCAGAGATGGGGGATCACACGTGTTCAAAAGGGCCTACCGTCACATGTGAAATGCATCCACCACCACCACCAGGACCTCCACACCCTGTAGCTGACTGCATCTTACAGAGTGATGCAGACTCCCGTTCATATGCAGGGATTCCACTCACAGAATTTCTAACACTTGTAGCCTGTCTACAACCATTTGCAACCAGCTTCACTATCAATGCCAGTTGTGGCCCAAATTCTAATGACTTTGATGAAACTATGACAAAACTTTGTCATGGCTGATTTAGCACATCAGTTTAAAATACAGTAGTGTTCAGAATAATAGTAGTGCTATGTGACTAAAAAGATTAATCCAGGTTTTGAGTATATTTCTTATTGTTACATGGGAAACAAGGTACCAATAGATTCAGTAGATTCTCACAAATCCAACAAGACCAAGCATTCATGATATGCACACTCTTAAGGCTATGAAATTGGGCTATTTGTAAAAAAAAAAGTAGAAAAGGGGGTGTTCACAATAATAGTAGTGTGGCATTCAGTCAGTGAGTTCGTCAATTTTGTGGAACAAACAGGTGTGAATCAGGTGTCCCCTATTTAAGGATGAAGCCAGCACCTGTTGAACATGCTTTTCTCTTTGAAAGCCTGAGGAAAATGGGACGTTCAAGACACTGTTCAGAAGAACAGCGTAGTTTGATTAAAAAGTTGATTGGAGAGGGGAAAACCTATACGCAGGTGCAAAAAATTATAGGCTGTTCATCTACAATGATCTCCAATGCTTTAAAATGGACAAAAAAACCAGAGACGTGTGGAAGAAAATGGAAAACAACCATCAAAATGGATAGAAGAATAACCAGAATGGCAAAGGCTCACCCATTGATCAGCTCCAGGATGATCAAAGACAGTCTGGAGTTACCTGTAAGTGCTGTGACAGTTAGAAGACACCTGTGTGAAGCTAATTTATTTGCAAGAATCCCCCGCACAGTCCCTCTGTTAAATAAAAGACATGTGCAGAAGAGGTTACAGTTTGCCAAAGAACACATCAACTGGCCTAAAAAGAAATGGAGGAATATTTTGTGGACTGATGAGAGTAAAATTGTTGTTTTTGGGTCCAAGGGCCGCAGACAGTTTGTGAGATGACCCCGAAATTCTGAATTCAAGCCACAGTTCACAGTGAAGACAGTGAAGCATGGTTGTGCAAGCATCATGACAGGGCATGTTTCTCCTACTATGGTGTTGGGCCTATATATCACATACCAGGGAAATACTAGTATAGTGATTCACAGGATTGCTAAAAAAGCAGTTTGAACATAACAGTTTTGAGTTTGTAGCGTCAACAGCAGATGCTACTATTATTGTGAACACCCCCTTTTCTACTTTTTTTTACTAATAGCCCAATTTCATAGCCTTAAGAGTGTACATATCATGAATGCTTGGTCTTGTTGGATTTGTGAGAATCTACTGAATCTACTGGTACCTTCTTTCCCATGTAACAATAAGAAATATACTCAAAACTTGGATTAATCTTTTTAGTCACATAGCACTACTATTATTCTGAACACTACTGTATCACAATGTCAGGGCAGCTGCACAGTGGGACTGTGTGTAGACATTATGTGTGAACACGTGAAGGATCTCACTGTGTGGTTGTCTTGTGAAACCATCAAAGCAACATTGTCAAAAGCTTTTAAAGAGCATGTTGCTAACACGACCTGTGTAGTTGACTGCACAGAGACAGTTTACAAAAAGCAAAAAACCTGGTTTCAAGAAGTGAGTCATACAGTCACTACTGTGCAAATAAAACAGTTAAGTATTTAGTGTCTGTTTCGCCTTCTGGAATAATCATGTTTAAAGTGGAAAATACACAGGTACATAACACAGATGTTTTTTTGTTTGTTTTTAAAATTTGGAACATATATTAAAAATGTATTGAAAACACTCTTTTCCTTGTAACAATAAAAAACAAACCACTGAAAATGTCTTATTTCCATCCTTCCTTATTTTCCTTCATACTGTGCTCTCTTGTTGTCTGTAACACACATTACAGCTGCTTACTGTATTTTCAAGATATTCCGATATTTGGGGCAGAGCAGAACCTTCTTTGCAACGAATTCATCCACTAATGTTGGAAGCAGATGTGAAAAGTAGAAATTCTGGAGGTGTTTCATGCATATATCTGTCAAGACTTTGTCAAATGAAATATCCAACACCAGGTGCTCAGTTGGTGTCCCTATAACCAGCTGCAGACACATCAGTGTCACCTTTATCTGGAGGGATGTAAAATAAAATGTAACAATATGGCTTAGAGTTTATTTTAATCAGGGCTCACATGTATTCTGTCACATAGTTCATACATTATAATTAACAAAAGTTACCCACCTGGAGATCTGCCCTGACCTGCGGTGCATGAACATCCTGCTGTATGTATTCACCTGATGCTGAAATTCAAACCCAGGCTTAGTGATGAGGGACTTTAAGGTTTTTGCTGGCCTCTCTATCTGCCTTAAGGGAAATAATGGGACCAACCTTATTACTGCAGGTCCTGATATGCCTCAGAGTTTTAAAGATTGTTCACTGCCTCCCCGTCCAAGCAAAAGTTTAAAAAGTAGCTAAAAATGCTACCATATATTATCTTAGGCCACTTCTTCATCCTTAGACCACTTCTTCATGTCGTCCTCCCACCTCTCTATATTTGTAGACAATTGGATTGTAATGTCTTGTTTGAGCTGTGACAGCTCATGTTCCCACATGGTTTATGTCTCTAAGGGTCTCTTAACACATAGTGTGACGTTTGGACGAAGTGCACACTTAGTGCACATGACGCAGGAATCGTGTGCAAACCATGTAATGTTATCCCTGCCTCTAGCACCTCGTACACCTGTTGCTACAACTATTTGTGCACACAAGTGCCTGAAACACAAAATGTGCGCTGTGCGAACCCATTGCACCCTCTCACGGCAGGTGCCGGCCAAATTCCAGGTGACATACACAAACATCTAACACAGCTTGCATGGCACTTAAAAAATGTGTGGCCAGTCTCACTTGTGACACGACAAGAGACTGCAGATGACCACTGTCGTACTACTGTGAAATTTGTCTAAGTTCCCCACAGTGTGGTGTCTGTGCTGTGACATGCCGTTGACTAGACCCGTGTCAGGCAGAACACATGCACGGCCGACTGGATGCACTGGACCAGTGGATGTGGACATCAGAGCACACTACTTCTCATTCATGTCATTTCAGGACTGTATGTCTGTGACCATGGGTCATCACCAGAGGAATAGATGGATCATATTTGTATTGCTCGCTTGATAAATGTGGTGTTTATATATGGTGTGGGATTTTAATTTTTTTTTTGTAATACTTCCATGTCCTTCCTGATATGAGGCAGCTTCCCGTAGCTTTCAAAGAACAGCTCTGTAGCTCAGTGGTAAAGTTTCTGACTGGGAATCAGAGGTTTTGAAAGGCACAAGTTTGCTTCCTGAGTGGTGTGTTTTTTCTTTCTTTAATTTTTTTTATTATTCCACATAAGCAGCGCAATGTGGTCCCACAGGTACTGTCTGGTTTGTATTTTTTTATTTATTCCACATAAGCGGTGCGATGTGTTGCACTTGGCACTGTTCCTGCTCGATGGTCACCGGCACATGCACGAACTCTCGCACTGGGTTCGTGAATGCCTGCTCGTCGGCACGATGTTTCGTTCTCTAATTTCGAACTGTTTTGCGCTATTTTGCCGTTTTTGTCCAAACGGCGTCCATACTTCACACTATGTGAAGAGGCCATAAGCCTCGTAGAAAGTGGATTAGTGTGAACAGTTAACATGTAAACAAACGCCACTTCCGGTTCATACTGGAAGTCTCAGCCATAATTCATGCAAGGCCTCATCGGGGCTCCGAAAAAGGTCAATAAAGGATTTTGTCCATTTTATACATACAGCAGATTTCGATTGTAACGGACAAAATTCACTGGTCCACCTGAAGCCAGTTTATGCAAGTTTGGCTGTACAGTATTCCATTTTGAAAAATATATTCCCAGTGCTTGTGTTTTCACACAGCCATTATACATGCAGGCAGGATTTGTTTTGCAGCTCCACTGAAAGGACTTCAGCCACTACAAATGAATGATTATTGAAAACACTAGGGACATAGCAGTATGAGTAAACTGGCTCTGAATCAGTGTCATTGCCAATGACTGACTCCCTTCACCTCTGTTCTCGGAGACAAAGGACTGTTTCTCTCCTTGTGAATTGAAGAGGGTTTTGTCATGTGCATATGCGTTTGGCTTTGTGTGCAGCTCTGCATGTGAATATATAACAAAACACCAAATTGATGTTAATGTGTATAAACTTTGCTTTATATACTGTACCATGGCGATTGAGATTATATTCTACTTTTCAAATATGTCAAGTTCAGTTTAGATTTTCAAAATGACTTAAAAGCTATATCTTCACTTTGCCTACATGTTGTGAAAATGTTCTAGAGAAGGCTCTGTGTTCTTTAGTTTTGTCGTGAGTACAACTAATGCTCAACAGCATCCAAACGAGAGAGGACGTTTCACTTTCAAGCCCATATATTTAATTTAATCAATTTGAAATACAAGAGTGTCTGAGTTGTTGTGTGTTTCAGAACACTGAGTATGTTTGTTCTGTGTATCAAAGGCTCTTAACAAGTATGAGCAGCATGTCTGTCTGCTTTTATCACGCTCCGTTCACCACTTTCATGAGCACACAGTGGGACCTTTGCAAACATATAAATTATATTTAGAAGAGAAATTGTTAATCTGAGTTAAGAGCAATATGTGCTTCGCAGCCTCAGTTCTGCCTGCACGATTGCTGAACCTCAGCCTCTATGTGCTGGGAAGCTGTAGTCGGGTGCTTGAACTGTTGGTCATGTGCCATTTTCTGGGCTCACACATGTGGCCCAAATATAAATGTGCAGCTTTTTGCTCTGGTCATAATCGGCTCAGATCACGGTTCCATTGCACCACTTACCAGAGGTAATGTAAAACCCACATAAAACAGTCTTTTGTGGGTCCAGGGAGATCTGTCCAGGTTTTAGCCATATAACAACATTAATCCAAGCATTCCTTTCCTTTTTGTTTTTGCTGGAAATTGTTGTAAAGCAGAACATTTATTGTTTGATACATCACGAAATGTACTGCATTTTTGTGATGCGGTCAACCTTCAATCACTAATTTTAACCTTAACCATAACCCTAAAGCCCAGGCCTCCTGTGTCACCCCAAAATTTGGGATACCATCACGATATGTTATCATGACACCTGTTGCGGTTGGAACCACAGCAGCACGAGGGATTGGACCCCAGGATACAGGTAGCGAGACAAAGGGACTGGATGCAAAATTCAAGGTGTTTATTCCTCTCAAATGATAGTGAAAATACAAAGTGACAAAAACCTTCTCGAGTGCCAGGATCCAAAAATGCAGCAACAGATAAAGTGAACAAACTAAAACGGTGGAAAAACAAATCAATATTTAAATGCACAGTGGAGTAACAACACTTAGGTGATGAACATGAGGCAGCACTGAGGGACAGGGTGTGAGGTAAATGACCAGCAGTGAGAGGACCAACAGCAGTGACTTAAATACCAAAACTGAACTAATAAGTGACAGGTGAAAGCAATCAGAGGAAAGACAAACACAAACGTGTGGGGACAGGAAGAACATGAAGTAACATAATAGAAAATAAAACCATGATTACTAAATCCCCAAAGGAAAATGCACAGATAAATGGAATGGAAAATAACACCCGATCTTGAATCATTACACCGATAAATACAATCCCAAGGCATAAATTAATTCAAGGGCAATAAACGTGACAAACATCAAATAGACATGGAACAAACACGAGGGGCAAAATGAAGACAAGATTACAGGGGCGAACATGAACGACACCGAGCACCGGGGGGGTAACGTAACCCAGGTCGTGAGGGGCAGGGCCCTTGGACAGGTGGCACGCACCGCTGTCAGGTGTGACCATGGCAACGGTACATGGCAGGGGAACATATCCACACCTGCACACAAACACACGCACGACATCCACACCTGCACCCAAACACAGGGACTGGCACACACCGAAGGGAACAAAACTAGGACTGCATCCATGCACGCACACTGGACTACACCACACATGCATTCACACACATACTCTCAAGCAGACCATGAGGGGCAAACACACTTGTGCACAACAGACAGGTGACACACACGCACACCACACCCACAGACAACAGGAGGAGAAACACACCAAACAACAGGTGATGGGACACACATGCCCACAGACCATGGCGGGACAGGACAGGACAGGTGACCAGAGATCCAAAAGGACATGGGAACACCTCAAAAACCCAGCCACAGACCAAACCCCAACAAACACCATCATGGACATGTACTCAGTTTTGTAACGGTATCATGAACTAATACATTAAATCACTTTTTTTGACTCCATCACAAACTTGGTGTGAGATCAGATTGTTGGAAAGATACTGTGTCTGCAGCTATGGCTGTTACAGTCAAATGCTGTGTAATAATACAGAATTACAACTGGTTTTAACACAAAATGTGCATGATGGCAAAGCACAGAGTGGAGCTGCTACATTGTTGTTGCCTCCAACATAGAACATTATACAATGTGTTGCATAATGGGACAGGAAGTACACACTGCAGAGGTCATGTACCTTCTCTATACAAACACCCACCCATTTTCTATTCCATTTAAGGGACATTATTATTATTATTAATATTATTATTATTATTGGTGATTTCATTCAAATATACAACTACAGTAAATGCAGGATATAATTTGGCCATTGTTTTCTCTTTCTGCAGGCTCTTGAACTCGAACACCTTCACTATGGTTGCTGACGATGCCTTTGCTGGTCTGTCTCACTTGCAGTACCTGTGAGTACTTTATTCTGTTTATTGTGACCTAGCCGTCCATTCATCCATTCATCCTTTCTCAGTGCTGAGTGGCCTAGCATTCATGAACAGAGAGTTGGGTATTCTGCACACAGGTAACCAGACTGTCACAGGGCTAACACATACACACAGCACCTACATACGAGGTCTATTAGAAAAGTATCCGACCTTATTATTTTTTTCAAAAACCATATGGATTTGAATCACGTGTGATTACATCAGACATGCTTGAACCCTCGTGGGCATGCGAGAGTTTTTTCACGCCTGTCGGTTACGTCATTCGCCTGTGGGCAGTCTTTGAGTGAGGAGTCGTCCACCTGCTCGTCGATTTTTTTCATTGTTTAGGAATGGCTCAGAGACTGTTGCTTTGTTTGATAAAAATTTTTTCAAAACTGTAAGGCACAACTGAGTGGACACCATTCAATAAATTCAGCTGGTTTTCGGTAAAAATTTTAACGGCTGATGAGAGATTTTGGTCTGGTAGTGTCGCTTTAAGGACGGTCCACGGCGCCTGACGGTGATCTGCGCTTCGAGGTGGCAGCGTCTCGCCGTTTCAAGTTGAAAACTTCCACATTTCAGGCTCTGTTGACGCAGTAAGTCGTCAGAGAACAGAGAACTTTCAGAAGAAGTCGGCATGAGGAGTTTATTCGGACATTCCATTGTTAACGGTCATTTTGTAATGAAAGAACGTGCGGGCAGAGTCGCATGTCGGGCTGGACCCGACCGCGGGGGGTCGCGGCATGAAAAACACCTCCGTTGGAAATCTTAACGGGCAAGTTGGAACATGCCCAAGCTGTTAAACAATTTCTCAGTTACTCACTTGTTGAAAGCCATTAAAAGCCGCCTGAATTCTACAAATGGTTTTCAACACGGAGGTGTTTTTCCTGTCGCGGCGCACACAGATTTGCCGAGTCGTCACGGAAACGACTCGGCGAATTTGCGCGTACGTCTTTCATTAAAAAAATGTCCTTAAACAGTGGAATGTCTGCATAAATTCCTCATGCCGGCCTCTTCTGAATCTTCTCTGTTCTCTCACGATGTCCTGGGTGAATTAAGCCTTAAATTAGGATGTTTTCAGCTCGAAACAGGCCGACGACAGCGCCTGGAAGCGCTGCAGGACGTCCCGCTCCGTGGGAAGTCCTTACACCGACAGAAACACCCCATAATCTCTCATCAGCCGTTAAACTTTTCACAGAAAACCAGCTTAATTTCTCGAATAGTGTCCACTCGGATATTCCTCACAGGTCCAGAAAAAATTTTGATAAACCAACGCGCGCCGTCTCGAGCAGCGTGTGAAACAAAGGAATTCAGCCGAGAGGGCGGGACCACATCTCACTCAAGGCCTGCCCACAGGGAAATGACGTCACCGACACGCGTGAAAAAAACTCACGCATGCGCACGAGGGTTCAAGCATGATTGGTGTAATCGCATGTCATTCAAATCCATATAGTTAAAAAAAAAATAAAAGGGTCGGTTTATTATCTAAGAGACCTCGTATGCATAAAATACTGACCACTGAACCTACATTCATGTTTGCTGGAATGTTGGAGGAAGCCAGAGTATGTGATGGTACAGTGTTGAAATGAGGTTTTTCAAAGCAATGAGGCTGTACTGTCATAATTTCCATCTGGCATAAGTGATACAACAACAAGAACAACAACAACATATTTTATTATGTTATGTTACACTGGTCAACACAATTTTTCTTGCATGGAGTTTTTCCAATGAATTTGGGGTAATTTGGGGGCGCTGAATCTGAATCTGGCCTTAGTTTTTGTCAATCACATCATGTTTTTGAGATACGAAAACATATTTCTCGTATCGTGTTGAAGCAAAAGCTGCAGTCTCACACACCTCTTCAGTGCCATAAACAATACTGTGGGCAATTCTATGGTAACGGAATTACAGCAGCAGCAAAATCTGGACATATGGCATCTAACCATGACAGATTAGCTCAGATTGTAATTCCTTTACCGTAGAATTGCCCTTATGGCTCTTGTTCACGTCACAAACCTGCAATAAAAACTATGCTTTTGAAACTGCTTTTGTGCATGATTAGTGACGTCAAACCCGTGAGTGAACGAGCAAGGTTTGCGTAATCCATCAACAGAGAACATGCAGATTGTAACAAAAATGTGATGTGATACAGGAAATCTGAGCTCAGATTCGGATTCAGCACCCTAAAATTACCCTAAATCAGTTCTCAAAGTCCATGCAACAATTTTATTTATTTATTTATTTTTTGCCAGTGTTATGCAAAGCAGGTAGAAGGTGAAGGGGTTTGGTGACTAATATGTAGGCCTGGGTTCAATTTCTGGTCACGCTACCCATCTGCATCTTGAACAAGACACATCTTCATGTTCCCAGTTCAGCCAGCTGTAACAGGCTACCAGAAGTATTGAGAAAGGATGTGAATACTTATGTACATGTGATTTCTTAGCTTTTTATTTTTAATAAATTTGCAAAAATAAAAGAAAATAAAAGTTTTCATGTCGTCATTATGGGGTATTTTGAGTAGAGGTTTGGGGGGGGGGGGGGGATATACTCCATTTTGGAATAAAGCTGTAACTTCACAAACTTTCCAGGTGTACTGTATCTCACTACGCTGACCATCATTCAGTCCTCATGTAATATGTACTGCAAAACAAAAAAATTAAAGGAACACCTTTTAATGAGAGTCTAGCATCAAGTCTATTCAACTTCTGGGTTACTGATCTGGTTAGTTAAATAGCAGAGGGGGTTTGTTCACCAGTTTAGCTGCTTTGGCGTTAATGAAATTAACAACAGGTGAACTAGAGGAGAAACAATGAGACAACCCCCAAAACAGGAATGGTTTTACAGGTGGAGGCCACTGTCATTTTCCCCTCCTTATCTTTTATTTTTGCATTTGGTTTGGGTTAGTGTCACTATTGGTAGCATGTTGTAGTAATTGGACCCTAAAGTGGTTGCGCTGATAGTCCACCTCCTCCAAGATGGAACATGTCATTGCCAGAACAGTTACTGTGTCTCCCAGCACAGTCTCAAGAGCATGGAGGAGATTCTAGGAGACAGGCAATTACTCTAGGAGAGCTGGACAGGGCTGTAGAAGGTCCTTAATCCATCAGCAGGACCAGAATCTGCTCCTTTATGAAAGGAGGAACAGGATGAGCACTGCCAGAGCCCAACAAAATTACCTAGAACAGGCCACTGGTGTGAACATCCCTGACCAAACAATCAGAAACAGTCTTCATGATGGTCACTTGGGGGGCCCAAAATCCTGCAGTGGGCCCTCTGCTCACTGGCCGGCACCATGGAGCTCAATTGGCATTTGCATAGAATACCAGCATTGGCAGGTCTGCCACTGGTGCCCTGTGCTTTTCAAAGATGAGAGCAGGCTCAATGATGTGGTTCAACCTGAGCATATGTGACAGACATGAAAGGTTCTGGAGACGCCGTGGCGGATGTTATATTGCCTGCAACATTAGTCAGCATGAACAGTTTAGTGGTGGGTGAATGATGATCTGGGATGGCATATCCCTGGAAGGAAGCACAGACCACTACAGGTGAGACAACGGCACCCTGACTGCTATTAGGTATCTGGATGAAATCACTGGACCCACTGTTGGACTCTGTGCTGATGCAGTGGGTCCTGGGTTGCTCCTGGTGCACAACAATTCCCGGCCTCATGTGGCAGCTCCTGGAGGATGAAGGAATTGATGCCATTGACTGGCCCCCATGCTCACCTGACCTAAATCCAATAGAACACCTCTGGGACATTGTTTCAGTCCTTCCGACACTGCTAGGTTGCACCTCAGACTGTCCAGGAGCTAAGTGATGACCTGGTCCAGTTCTGGGAGGACACCATCCGTCGTCTCATTAGGACCATGCCCCAACATTGTCAGGCATGCATTCAAGCATGTGGGGGCCATACAAACTACTGAGTTCATTTTCTTCATCCGGTGTGGCATCCTTTCATGCCTAACACATTATCCAGTCCATATCAGGAAAGATAACTGGCGTGATTGTTTTCCCATTGAGATCTGAGTATTCCTTTAAATTTTTTTTGAGCAGTGTGTTTAATATAACTATTGTAACATACAAAATGCTTGATACGATGCGGTGTAAAATATGTAACATGCATACTGTAAGAGTTCTCTATTTTTGCTGTTGCAATAGTTCATTTGCCTCAGAGGATCAACACATTTCAATATTTTTACATTTACAGACAGACAAGCAAAATATGTATAGTTTGAAAGATAAATCTTTCAATTTCAATTTATTTTAAATTGATTTTCATTTATATAGCGCCAAATCACAAGAAAGTTGCCTCCAGGCACTTCACACAAGTAAGGTCTTAACCTTACCAACCCCTAGAGCAAGCACACAGGCGACAGTGGTAAGGGAAAAACTCTGATGATTTGAGGAAGAAACCTCAAGCAGACCAGACTCAAAGGGGTGACCCTCTGCTTAGGCCATGCTACTGACACAATTTACGAAACAATTTACAAAAAGAATATACAGGAAATTTTGCCGGTGCACAGGATGGGAGGGTTGCAGAAGTAGATACCATACCCATCTCTGGATGGAGCTGCACCTCAAACAGAGAGAAAAAACAGAATCAGGCATCGGAAAGACAACAAATACAGTACAATTTGTCAGCATTAAGCAACAAGAAAAACAGAAGAAATACTATGGTGAGTGCCGGCCACTAGTCCTAAGCTTCACTAAAAGAGCCAGACTTTAGATAAAGTTGAGGCCGTGGCCTGCTCCGTTTCCTAATAAAATTCATTTTAAAGGGTAAAAAGCATAGTAACATACTATGCTAGTATTCTTCTGACCCTGACAATATGTAGCATCGTGGACAGAGTGGAGAATCAGATGTTCAAATGAGTTACCCCCAACAGCTAATAAACTAAACCTAGATTTATAAATAAGAGCAACACCCCTGCCTTGCTTCGCATCACAAGGGACATGACTAATGTGTACGCCGGTGGGCAAGCCTCATTTAAGGGGAGGACAGCTGTATATTTAAGCCAGGTTTCACATAACCCAATCATATCTAAGTGATGATCCATAATTAGATCATTAATCAACAGTGATTTTGAGGATAGTGATAATGTAGTAATGGGTATTAAGATGGCAAAGCATAATCCTCTATGATTTTTCTGGACACGTCTACAGAAGCAGACCACAGTCTCAACTGGACGAATTTCCCTCCCTGCCACATAAACTGCACGGTCACCATAGTGGATTTTCTGCACTAATTTCTCCAAATCTTCATTGCATGTTTGAAGGGTTGAGATTAGAAAGAACATTTATAGATTTTTGTAAATTTAGTGGTGTATATTGTTGAGAGTTTGATAGATATAGGGCAAAGAAAATGATGTTTCTGCCTCAGATTTTTGAAAAAGGTATTCACACTAGCATTTTGAATGAATGAATGAATGAATGAATGAATTAATGAATGAAAACTGTTTATTTCAGTGAAGATAACAACAAAAAAGTTCCTACTGTGTACCAAACATGTCCGAAAAGGGGTAGGGTGAAGCATCAGCTTATTTATCCCTACCCCTTCTTCCCCACAACCAGTAATACCCTTTGCCACATATACACATAGATTCCTACACACCTAAACCGATTATATATATATATATATATATATATATATATATACACACAAACATAAATATACACCTACACATACCTACTTACATACAAAATACTATATATTTACAGGCCGAAGCAAAAAACAAAAACACCCTAACCCTCATTACCCTTCCTCCTCCCTATACCTAGAAAAAAACATTTTTGTACCGCTGTTTGAACTGGTTCATGCTTGGACATTGCTTGAGCCCCACTCCCAATCTGTTCCACATCCTCACCCCACAGACAGAAATACAGAAACCTTTTAATGTTGTTCGTGCCCACTGATGCTTTAAATTAAATTTCCCCCTCAGACTGTAATCCCCTGATCTGTTAAAAAACATATTTTTAATATTTGCTGGAAGTAAATTGTTTATTGCTTTATACACAATTTGTACTGTTTGAAAATGAACCAAGTCTGTGAATTTTAAGAATTTGGATTGTAAAAATAGTGGATTTGTATGATCTCTATAGCCAGTATTATGAATAATTCTTATAGCTCTTTTCTGCATTACTGATAGTGATTGTGTTGTACCTTTATAAGTATTACCCCATACCTCTGCACAGTACTGTAAAAATGTAAAGCCAATGAGCAGTAAAGAATGCGGAGTGAGTTGTGGTCCAGAATATGTTTCGCTTTGTTTAGAACTGAAATGCTTCTTGACAGTTTACTTTGTATATGTTTTATATGAGTCTTCCAGTTTATCTTATCATCTATTATCACCCCCAGAAACTTATTTTCATGTACCCTTTCAATATCTACCCCCTCGACTTGTAACTGAACCTGTATGTCTGTATTACAATAGCCAAATAACATGTATTTTGTTTTACTTAAGTTTAATAATAGCTGCGTGTCGTCAGAGTGAGCTGCAAAAAGTTTGTACCTGAGTTTTCAGAGGTGGTGTTTGTAGTTGCCATCTGCCACGCCGGTGTTTGCCAACCCGGACAGTGGGAATACCACCTCAACCGGCAACTTAGCCCCGCGACTGGACAGCAACAACGTCCGAGGCCCAACGTGGTGAATTCACTGAGGCCGCGCGCTGCGTCATTAAAGCCGCGCGTCACGAGTGCCGCTTCCCCGAGGCCTCGTGCAGCCACCGCGGATCCATCAGCGCGGAAACACCGAGGCCGCGCGGCACCAGCGCAGCGCAGATCCATCCCGGTGACAAACAACGCAGGCTGTTAACATCGGCGATCGACAAGCTGCTCATAAGCCGACCATGGGGCCTAAGAAGGTTCTGACAGCGGAGGAAGGTGACGATATTAAAAAATCTCTGGACTTTCTATCAGAGGAGATTTCTGTTGTGAAGCAGCAACAGAAATCAATCATGGATCTGGTGGAGGAGGTGAAGGCATTACGGCTCCAGAATGCCGAGAAAGACCGGCATCTGGTGCAGCTGGAAAATAGAGTGGCTGAATTGGAGCAGTACACCAGAATTAACGACGTCATCATCACAGGTCTTCATATCAAACCACGGTCCTACGCACGGGCGGTAACAGATGAGAGCGGAGGGGAGCCCAGTGAACAGGAGGTCAGCTCTGTGGAAAAACAGGTTGCTGATTTCCTCCTATCTAAAGGTATAGAAATGGATTTAAATAACATTGAAGCGTGCCACCCTCTGCCCCGGAGAAATGACGGTGATAAACGAACCGTCATCATGAGATTCATCAACAGAAAACACAAAACAGCACTGTTAAAACAAGGAAGAAAACTGAAAGGGACAAACGTATTCATCAATGAACATCTCACCAAACGGAATGCCGACATCGCCAGGAAAGCACGCTTCTTGAAGAAACAGGGAAAAATCCAGCACACATGGACTTCAAACTGTAAAATATTCATCAAACTGAACGGATCACCAGAACAAGCAAAAGTCATGGCAATAAGGAACATCGAGGAGCTGGACAAATATGAACAATAGTGTTTCTTAAAGCGAGGATCTGGACAAATATGACCAATAAGGTATGAGGACACAAACACATCACAACACCATGACACAGACCAGAGGAACCTATTCATCTACTACCTATTCATCTACATCTGGAGACAAGAAGGATATAACTCAAAGGATTGCTGATCATGGAAAAATAGAACTGAGAACATTTAAATACACAGACCACAATGTACTGGACTTGGAGCACGATATAGACCCGGACAATAATTTCTTCTCAAATATCAATGACAGTTGTTGCTATTATACAGATGAACAGTTTAATCGGATCATTAGAACGGATAACAAATTATCAATAATCCATTTCAATAGCAGAAGTCTATATGCAAACTTTAACAACATTAAAGAATATTTAAGTCAGTTTAAAAAAATATTTAACATAATTGCTATATCAGAAACATGGATCAATGAAGATAAAGGACTGGATTTTGAACTGGATGGATATGAATTTAATTGTGTAAACAGAAAAAATAAGAGTGGAGGAGGAGTGGCTGTGTATGTGGATAAGAACATGGATTATAAAATAGTAGACAACATGACAACTGTGATTGATAACTTATTAGAATGTATAACTATTGAAATATGTGAAGAAAAAAGCAAAAATGTATTAGTCAGCTGTATATATAGAGCACCAGGATCTAGTATTGAAACATTCACTGACTGTATGGGAAAAATGTTCTCAAAAACTAATCAAAAAACTGTGTTCATTTGTGGTGACTTAAATATTGATCTGCTCAATCCAAATAAGCATAAAATAACAGATGAATTTATCAGTATAATGTACAGTATGAGTTTATATCCAAAAATCACCAGGCCAAGCAGAATTACATCCCATAGTGCCACCTTAATTGATAATATATTCAGCAATGATATTGAGAATAACACTGTGAGTGGATTATTAATCAATGACATTAGTGATCATCTACCAGTTTTCATCGTTTATAATAGAAACCATCGGCGGAATCAGCCAGAGGAGAAAATAAAATACAGGCGAGTGCGGACAGAGGAAAACATGAACACACTAAAGAAGGATTTACAGGAGCAAAACTGGGAAAAGGTATACAGTGAAAGTGATGTTGATAGTGCATATGAAACTTTTTTACAAATATTTACATCATTATATGATAAAAATTGTCCAATTAAACAAGACTACAGAAAACAAAAAATCCAAGCTCGACCATGGATGACGAAAGGGTTACGAAATGCATGTAATAAGAAAAATACACTGTATAGAGAATTCATAAAACTAAAGACTAAAGAGGCAGAAAATAGATATAAGAAATACAAAAATAGATTAACTAATATTATGCGGGTATGTAGGAAGGAATATTATAGTAACATATTATATAATAACAAAAACAATATTAAAGGAATATGGGATATATTAAATAGCATTATCAAAATGGTAATAAAAAACAGAGTTACCCTCAGTATTTCATTGATAATAATGTCAAGAAGGAAAATAAGGATGAGGTAGTCAACGGTTTTAATAATTTTTTTGTAAATATTGGACCAAGCTTGGCAGAAAAAATTCCCGATTCCCAATCTGAGGATTGGGATAATAATCTTATAGAAAGAAATCCCTGTTCAATGTTCCTCACAGCAGTGGATGGAAATGAAATTATAGACATTGTGAATAATTGTAAATATAAAACATCTACCGATTTAAATGAAATTGATATGGTGGTGGTAAAACAGGTCATTGAATGGATTGTAGAACCATTAACATACATCTGTAACTTATCATTTCAAACCGGTAAATTTCCCAATCAAATGAAAATAGCTAAGGTTGTGCCGCTGTATAAGACTGGGGATAGACACCACTTCACAAATTATAGACCTGTTTCTTTGCTTCCACAATTTTCCAAATTATTAGAAAAGTTATTCAATAATAGATTAGACAAATTCATAAATAAACATAAATTACTTACTGATAGTCAATATGGATTCAGAGCACATAGTTCAACATCACTTGCATTAATAGAATCAGTTGAGGAGATTACAAACGCCATAGACCACAAATTACATTCAGTTGGAATATTTATAGACCTTAAAAAGGCTTTTGATACAATTAATCATGACATATTAATCAATAAACTTGAACAGTATGGGATTAGGGGGTTGGTGTTGCACTGGGTGAGAAGCTACTTAAGTAACAGAAAACAGTTTGTGAAGTTGGGGGAATATACATCATCATGCTTGGACAATGCTTGTGGCGTCCCACAGGGGTCAGTATTGGGTCCAAAACTGTTTCTAATTTATATAAATGATATTGTCAATGTTTCCAAAATATTAAAATTAGTATTATTTGCAGATGACACAAGCATTTTTTGTTCAGGGGGGGATTTGCAGGAGTTACTGAGGAGGATCAGTATAGAAATGGGAAAATTGAAAATATGGTTTGACAAACAAATTATCATTAAACTTAAGTAAAACAAAATACATGTTATTTGGCTATTGTAATACAGACATACAGGTTCAGTTACAAGTCGAGGGGGGTAGATATTGAAAGGGTACATGAAAATAAGTTTCTGGGGGTGATAATAGATGATAAGATAAACTGGAAGACTCATATAAAACATATACAAAGTAAACTGTCAAGAAGCATTTCAGTTCTAAACAAAGCGAAACATATTCTGGACCACAACTCACTCCGCATTCTTTACTGCTCACTGGTTTTACCATATTTACAGTACTGTGCAGAGGTATGGGGTAATACTTATAAAGGTACAACACAATCACTATCAGTAATGCAGAAAAGAGCTATAAGAATTATTCATAATACTGGCTATAGAGATCATACAAATCCACTATTTTTACAATCCAAATTCTTAAATTCACAGACTTGGTTCATTTTCAAACAGTACAAATTGTGTATAAAGCAATAAACAATTTACTTCCAGCAAATATTAAAAATATGTTTTTTAACAGATCAGGGGATTACAGTCTGAGGGGGAAATTTAATTTAAAGCATCAGTGGGCACGAACAACATTAAAAGGTTTCTGTATTTCTGTCTGTGGGGTGAGGATGTGGAACAGATTGGGAGTGGGGCTCAAGCAATGTCCAAGCATGAACCAGTTCAAACAGCGGTACAAAAATATGTTTTTTTCTGGGTATAGGGAGGAGGAAGGGTAATGAGGGTTAGGGTGTTTTTGTTTTTTGCTTCGGCTTGTAAATATATAGTATTTTGTATGTAAGTAGGCATGTGTAGGTGTATATTTATGTTTGTGTATATGTATATGTGTATATATGTGTATGTATATGTGTATGTATGTTGATGTGTGTATGTATATATATATATATGTGTATGTGTATGTATATGTGTATATATATATATATTGATATCGGTTTAGGTGTGTAGGAATCTATGTGTATATGTGGCAAAGGGTATTACTGGTTGTGGGGAAGAAGGGGTAGGGATAAATAAGCTGATGCTTCACCCTACCCCTTTTCGGACATGTTGGGTACACAGTAGGAACTTTTTTGTTGTTGTCTTTACTGATCTATCTTGTAATTGTTGTTGTATCAAATGTTCGAAATAAACAGTTTTCATTCATTCATTCATTCATTTCATTCATTAATAATTTGTTTCTGTCAAACCATATTTTCAGTTTTCCCATTTGTATACTGATCCTCCTCAGTAACTCCTGCAAATCCCCCCCTGAACAAAAAATGCTTCCGTCATCTGCAAATAATACTAATTTTAATATTTTGGAAACATTGACAATATCATTTATATAAATTAGAAACGGTTTTGGACCCAATACTGACCCCTGTGGGACGCCACAAGCCACATTTCCCTGTATACTTACATTTTCTGTCATAATAAATGTCAGGCTGGGTGGAAGCTTGGCACCAGGAGCGGCTTGACCCGCAATTGACTCCCAGACTAGACTTAGGTGTGGAGGAAATCATGGTCTTTATTCCAGGCTCAGGTTTGGTACACATGTAATCAGTCAGCGAGGCAGAGGTACAAGCAGGGTCAGGCTGAGACGCACTCACAAACGAGCAGGGTTTGGAGGCACGAGCAAACACAGACATCCGGGTTAAGACCTAGAAGGGGGCATGGCTAGTGAACAAAGATAATGCACAGTCAAGTTTGTGAGGAGGGGAGTGCACAAACTGAAGTGATGTAATATGCAAAGACACGTGATCTGGTGCAAGAGTGGGAGTGAACAAAACACAAAGCAGACATAAACAAGGCGAGAGACAAAGACATGGGGCAGGTGCAGTGATGTGAACATAATAAGATGAGTGTGAGGAATATCAGAATAATGAACAGGAGAAAACAAAATATAACATAACTATGACAAGAACTAGAATTATGCATGGACATGAGAAGAAAAGAACTTACATGAGAACAAATTAGGAAATGTGGAGCATAAATACTAAAGCAAGACAAATAGCAAATTAACCAAGTGATAACCTAATGATCAGTGAATGTAAACACAACTGACTGAAGACAACTAGAAAAGAACGAAAGGCCAAAACAAAGAAAACAAAGTGACACGTAAAACATAAGAGAATAAACCATGATGAAAATAAACAACCAATAAATCAAAGCTGAAAAGAACAACAGAAAAGGGGACAAAATGGGCTCAACTGTTGTATGGCTGGGGGGCCTGGCTGCCTTTTTGTTTCTGTCTTTTGTTTTTCCTTCCAGGTGGCTTGCATTTGGGACTGAGTGGCTGTGTTGCTGAGGTTATCAGGACCTCACCCTGATCACCTGCGGCTCATCAGGACTCACAGCTATGGTGCATCTATATGGATTGGAACATGGTGGCATTTAAGACTGGAGTATACAGTGTGTATTTGCCAGAGACTCGACCTTGTGACCAGACGGGTGAGATCGTTGTCTCGGGAGCCATCTCATCATCAGTGGATGCAGAGAACGTCCAGGGTTTCAGCACACTTCCTGAGGTACGTTAGATTTTGTGACTAACGTTTATACAGTCAGTAAATGTGGTGTCCCTCACACCTTATTATATTGAGCTGTACGTTAGTCA
Source organism: Thalassophryne amazonica (assembly GCF_902500255.1). Taxonomy (NCBI): domain Eukaryota; kingdom Metazoa; phylum Chordata; class Actinopteri; order Batrachoidiformes; family Batrachoididae; genus Thalassophryne; species Thalassophryne amazonica. The sequence continues at coordinate 27,714,020 of NC_047107.1, forward strand.
TGTATCGGCTTCCACTGCAGTGGAGTTTTGTGAACTGGATGTTCCATGCCTGCAGGTTGGGAAGCTGATTAGTAATTAAGCCAGGAAGTGTTTGCTATTTATGTACACCTTTGAGTGGTCTCTCTGTGTGTAGAGTGTGGACTCACATAATGGTTCCTTCTTTCACAGACTCGGTTTGTTGCGGCCACCTGGGGGGTGTCGGCGGGGTCCTTGGGTCCGAACGGCTTCTGGCTCCGGACCGTTAGCGCTGCTGGGAGCGCACCGTATCACCACCACGCCAGACCGCACACTCTTTTGTTGTTTTGTATCACATCACTGTTATGTATTAAATTCAGTTAGCCTTTGTACCGTGCTCTGCTTATTTCATACTGGGTCCTTCAAACGCTGGTCGGTTCTCCGAGCTGCGTCCGACACATAACAGTAGTCTCTGGCCAAACATCACAGACCCAGCGGTAGCAGAGACGGTAACGCGCCGGGAGGGCGGCAGCAGACGTTCAGTAGTTATCCGGATCAGTTGCGGGTGCTCTCCGCCCGGATGGTGCGTGTTTGAGACCCATTGCTGAATACTGATTTGTGCTCTCTTGCAGCCGTGTTCCTGTGTTTGTGCCTTATCCGTGGGTCGTGGTGGAGTGTGACTGGCGACGGCTTCGCATCACGCTCCGACCGGATAAGAGGTTTAAACGGGAGCTGCAAGAGTGTGTCTGTGATGGGTGCACGCGCACGGCGGAGCTCTGTGGCACGGGTCGCTGAGCTTCCTGTGTTACAGTTGTAGCCCCGTTTCCCCGGATAAAGATAACTACTGCGTCTGTTGTATCAGCTCCGGCGTTATTTAGTTGAGCACATTTTGGTTGTGTGTTGCACACAGCTGCGCACGGAGATGCAGCTCGTTTGTTTTTTGTCACCAAAGGGGGTTTTTTCATTGTTAGCACTTTGGCTCCCTCTTTTGGTGACTTAGTCACATTACCGTTAAGCTCTTAAGTTAGAACAGGTGTGTTCGATTTGTTTGAACTTAACGGTATACGTCACTGATTTGTTTTGTGTTAGTTCATTTCGTGTGGGTGTTTTTTGAGTTGGTTTTTTGTGTGGGATTTATTTTTTTCCTTTCCACTGTTTGTGTCTGGGGTTGTGACCCTACAGCCTGTCTAAGAAGAAAAAAAAAAAAAAAAAAAAGGACCCAAACAACTGTATGTTGGTCTGTTAGTCTTTATTTTTATTTCTTTTTGTTTCACCTCCCCAGGGTTTGATGGAACGGTCCCCTGGGGGGTGATGGGGTGGTACTTGGGTTTTTTTTCTTTTTTTTTTGTTTGTTTTTGTTATGCCCTCTCTTCTCCTCTGACTCCAGCCGGGTGAGCCGTAGTGTCGGCGTTGCTGGAGGGGTGCAGTTTGGTTGTGCTGGGCATTTCCCAGGTAGCCTCTGCACCCGGGAGGGGGGGGGGGGGGGGGTATTTTCTTTTTCTTCCCTCTCTTCTCCTCCGGCTCCAGCCGGGTGAGCCGTAGTGTCGGCGTTGCTGGAGTGGTGCAGTTTGGTTATACTGGGCGTTTCCCGGGTAACCTCTGCACCTGGGGGGGGGGGGTGTTTTTTGATTCCCTGTTCCACCTCCGGCTTCAGCACGCCTTTGGCCGTCTGCCATCGGCGTGGCTGAGGTTTGGGGCAGTGGGATATACCCGCAGCTAGTGGCTGGTGTAGAAGTCGGAGGAGTGGCGCCGTTTTGTGCCGTTTGCCATAACCGCTGTTCCACTCCTCCCGGTTGGCTTCTGGGGTATAGTCACGGTTGGTGACACTGGACGTGCTTCCAGTTTCCACTGCGCCAAGGGGGTGGGGTTGGGGTTGTTTTGTTTGTATGTTTTCTTTTTTTTTCTCTCTTCTTGTTTTTCCCCCCAGTTTCCACCCTCAGGGTTTGACTGTGGTGTCCTCTGGGGGGGGAAAGGGCTGTGGGTCCATCTAGCCATAGACGGCCGGGGCTGGGTCCGTTGGTCATGAGGGGAGGCGTCTCCTGGGGTTGACGAGTGGTCCTCTGGGAGGCGCTGGGAGTCCCCGTGGGTGACGTTGGATCCCAGAGGGTCCTCGGCTATGGTTATTACTCCTGGAGCTGGCGGAAAGTCCTCTGGGGGGTGTTGGTCCCTACATGTCGTTTGGGGGGGGGGGGGGGATGTTTTAGCACTTTTATTTGTAAGCTTAAGTTTGGGGTTTTTCTTTTCTCCTCTTCCCGGGGTTTGATGGGACGGTCCCCTGGGGAGGGGGGGTGTTTTGGTTGTTTGTGTTTGTCTTTTTTGTTTTATGACTAAAGACCGAACATGGTTGGATAAAGGCTGACCGCACAGGTTTAAGAACTCCTGGCCACACCTGTGCTAAGTGACTGACTGAAACAAAGGCAAGGATGCAGCCAGAGGAGAGGACATCAACCATTCTGTTGGAAGACGAATGCAGATGCGGTTTCCAGCCATGGTCCCTGGAGGGGGGTGTTTCTCCAGGGCCAGGTTTGTGTGGTCGCCGGGAGGCTTCCCGTGAGGGTGGGGTACTGTTGTATGGCTGGGGGGCCTGGCTGCCTTTTTGTTTCTGTCTTTTGTTTTTCCTTCCAGGTGGCTTGCATTTGGGACTGAGTGGCTGTGTTGCTGAGGTTATCAGGACCTCACCCTGATCACCTGCGGCTCGTCAGGACTCACAGCTGTGGTGCATCTATATGGATTGGAACATGGTGGCATTTAAGACTGGAGTATACAGTGTGTATTTGCCAGAGACTCGACCTTGTGACCAGACGGGTGAGATCGTCGTCTCGGGAGCCATCTCATCATCGGGAGCCATCTCTGTGAATTTTCAGACCTTTTGTCTGACTTAGTGCTTAGCTCAGATAAGATAATTATAGTGGGCGATTTTAACATCCACACAGATGCTGAGAATGACAGCCTCAACACTGCATTTAATCTATTATTAGACTCTATTGGCTTTACTCAAAAAGTAAATGAGTCCACCCACCACTTTAATCATATCTTAGATCTTGTTCTGACTTATGGTATGGAAATAGAAGACTTAACAGTATTCCCTGAAAACTCCCTTCTGTCTGATCATTTTTTAATAACATTTACATTTACTCTGATGGACTACCCAGCAGTAGGGAATAAGTTTCATTACACTAGAAGTCTTTCAGAAAGCGCTGTAACTAGGTTTAAGGATATGATTCCTTCTTTATGTTCTCTAATGCCATATAACAACACAGTGCAGAGTAGCTACCTAAACTCTGTAAGGGAGATAGAGTATCTCGTCAATAGTTTTACATCCTCATTGAAGACAACTTTGGATGCTGTAGCTCCTCTGAAAAAGAGAGCTTTAAATCAGAAGTGTCTGACTCCATGGTATAACTCTCAAACTCGTAGCTTAAAGCAGATAACCCGTAAGTTGGAGAGGAAATGGCGTCTCACTAATTTAGAAGATCTTCACTTAGCCTGGAAAAAGAGTCTGTTGCTCTATAAAAAAAGCCCTCCGTAAAGCTAGGACATCTTTCTACTCATCACTAATTGAAGAAAATAAGAACAACCCCAGGTTTCTTTTCAGCACTGTAGCCAGGCTGACAAAGAGTCAGAGCTCTATTGAGCTGAGTATTCCATTATCTTTAACTAGTAATGAGTTCATGACTTTCTTTGCTAACAAAATTTTAACTATTAGAGAAAAAATTACTCATAACCATCCCAAAGACGTATCGTTATCTTTGGCTGCTTTCAGTGATGCCGGTATTTGGTTAGACTCTTTCTCTCCGATTGTTCTGTCTGAGTTATTTTCATTAGTTACTTCATCCAAACCATCAACATGTTTATTAGACCCCATTCCTACCAGGCTGCTCAAGGAAGCCCTACCATTATTTAATGCTTCGATCTTAAATATGATCAATCTATCTTTGTTAGTTGGCTATGTACCACAGGCTTTTAAGGTGGCAGTAATTAAACCATTACTTAAAAAGCCATCACTTGACCCAGCTATCTTAGCTAATTATAGGCCAATCTCCAACCTTCCTTTTCTCTCAAAAATTCTTGAAAGGGTAGTTGTAAAACAGCTAACTGATCATCTGCAGAGGAATGGTCTATTTGAAGAGTTTCAGTCAGGTTTTAGAATTCATCATAGTACAGAAACAGCATTAGTGAAGGTTACAAATGATCTTCTTATGGCCTCGGACAGTGGACTCATCTCTGTGCTTGTTCTGTTAGACCTCAGTGCCGCTTTTGATACTGTTGACCATAAAATTTTATTACAGAGATTAGAGCATGCCATAGGTATTAAAGGCACTGCGCTGCGGTGGTTTGAATCATATTTGTCTAATAGATTACAATTTGTTCATGTAAATGGGGAATCTTCTTCACAGACTAAAGTTAATTATGGAGTTCCACAAGGTTCTGTGCTAGGACCAATTTTATTCACTTTATATATGCTTCCCTTAGGCAGTATTATTAGACGGTATTGCTTAAATTTTCATTGTTACGCAGATGATACCCAGCTTTATCTATCCATGAAGCCAGAGGACACACACCAATTAGCTAAACTGCAGGATTGTCTTACAGACATAAAGACATGGATGACCTCTAATTTCCTGCTTTTAAACTCAGATAAAACTGAAGTTATTGTACTTGGCCCCACAAATCTTAGAAACATGGTGTCTAACCAGATCCTTACTCTGGATGGCATTACCCTGACCTCTAGTAATACTGTGAGAAATCTTGGAGTCATTTTTGATCAGGATATGTCATTCAAAGCGCATATTAAACAAATATGTAGGACTGCTTTTTTGCATTTACGCAATATCTCTAAAATCAGAAAGGTCTTGTCTCAGAGTGATGCTGAAAAACTAATTCATGCATTTATTTCCTCTAGGCTGGACTATTGTAATTCATTATTATCAGGTTGTCCTAAAAGTTCCCTAAAAAGCCTTCAGTTAATTCAAAATGCTGCAGCTAGAGTGCTGACGGGGACTAGAAGGAGAGAGCATATCTCACCCATATTGGCCTCTCTTCATTGGCTTCCTGTTAATTCTAGAATAGAATTTAAAATTCTTCTTCTTACTTATAAGGTTTTGAATAATCAGGTCCCATCTTATCTTAGGGACCTCGTAGTACCATATCACCCCAATAGAGCGCTTCGCTCTCAGACTGCAGGCTTACTTGTAGTTCCTAGGGTTTGTAAGAGTAGAATGGGAGGCAGAGCCTTCAGCTTTCAGGCTCCTCTCCTGTGGAACCAGCTCCCAATTCAGATCAGGGAGACAGACACCCTCTCTACTTTTAAGATTAGGCTTAAAACTTTCCTTTTTGCTAAAGCTTATAGTTAGGGCTGGATCAGGTGACCCTGAACCATCCCTTAGTTATGCTGCTATAGACGTAGACTGCTGGGGGGTTCCCATGATGCACTGTTTCTTTCTCTTTTTGCTCTGTATGCACCACTCTGCATTTAATCATTAGTGATCGATCTCTGCTCCCCTCCACAGCATATCTTTTTCCTGGTTCTCTCCCTCAGCCCCAACCAGTCCCAGCAGAAGACTGCCCCTCCCTGAGCCTGGTTCTGCTGGAGGTTTCTTCCTGTTAAAAGGGAGTTTTTCCTTCCCACTGTAGCCAAGTGCTTGCTCACAGGGGGTCGTTTTGACCGTTGGGGTTTTACATCATTATTGTATGGCCTTGCCTTACAATATAAAGCGCCTTGGGGCAACTGTTTGTTGTGATTTGGCGCTATATATAAAAAAAATTGATTGAAATTGATTGATCATCAGTGGATGCAGAGAACGTCCAGGGTTTGATGCACGGTCTGTGAAAGAGGAGGGGGTGAGGTCTCACGCTCGTCAGCACACTTCCTGAGGTACGTTAGATTTTGTGACTAACGTTTATACAGTCAGTAAATGTGGTGTCCCTCACACCTTATTATATTGAGCTGTACGTTAGTCATGTATCGGCTTCCACTGCAGTGGAGTTTTGTGAACTGGATGTTCCATGCCTGCAGGTTGGGAAGCTGATTAGTAATTAAGCCAGGAAGTGTTTGCTGTTTATGTACACCTTTGAGTGGTCTCTCTGTGTGTAGAGTGTGGACTCACATAATGGTTCCTTCTTTCACAGACTCGGTTTGTTGCGGCCACCTGGGGGGTGTCGGCGGGGTCCTTGGGTCCGAACGGCTTCTGGCTCCGGACCGTTAGCGCTGCTGGGAGCGCACCGTATCACCACCACGCCAGACCGCACACTCTTTTGTTGTTTTGTATCACATCACTGTTATGTATTAAATTCAGTTAGCCTTTGTACCGTGCTCTGCTTATTTCATACTGGGTCCTTCAAACGCTGGTCGGTTCTCCGAGCTGCGTCCGACACATAACATCAACGCCCTGATTAGGCCAAAACCATGACAATAAAGTGGTTTTGTAGTTTTTGTTGACTGATTTATTAAAGCTCTAGTTTTCCTTTTTTTTTTTTAAACTGTGAAGTGCTTTATGATGTACAACTGTGAATAAAATTAAACTGGAGCAGAGCTGCATTGTGTATTTTAGTTGCACTCTGCAGTGTAAGAAGACTGCCAAAAACAGAAGAGAAATGAACTACTCACAGCATGCTGACTCTGTGAAGTGACAAAACCGCCATTCTGTAAATTGATGAGCTTTACAAAATACTTTGCTAATTGCTTTTCAGCTTTCTGTGATTGCTGCGTCCAGTTTCTCTGTGGGTGCAGCCTCCACACGCTTTGTTGTGTAATAGAGTCGTATTTTCACTTCCAGTGTTCCTGCTGAGTGCACGTCCTTCTTTATCAATGGATGAAACAAACACAGGGAAAAATTCATCACTGCAGTCAGCATCTTCTTTTCATCACAGTAACAGCAAGAATGTCGTCAGCTTTCATCATCCTGCTGCAGACACACTCGGTATCGATCATTGGCTTTCAGATGCAACAATTTGTGACATTTGACTCTTGTGTTCTTTTGCAGGTTTATTGAGAATAATGACATCCAGGCTCTTTCAAAAAACACCTTCAGAGGACTCAAATCCCTGACACACCTGTAAGTAATTTCATGAGCTTTTCAGATGAACTATGGTGCTCTTATTGTATTTTCATGTTGGGTGCAAGATTTACATGTTGCAGTGTTGCTTACTTCTCCTCTTATTGTTGCTGAAATTCTTTGTGCAGTTGATTATATTTGTTGTAGAAGTTATATGTAGTTATATTTATACTGATGTGTTAACTCACATTCAGACCTCTTTCATACTAATACAAACTCACCTACTGTCTCCTCAGCATATATACATTTTCAGTGAGTTAAGTTGGATTAAAAACAGCCATAAAACTTTATTAAACCATACAGATGCTGAGGGGATTTCTATCAGACCCAGAAATATTTGGAAAGTGACACAATTTTTGTAATTTTGCTTCTGCACACCACCACAGTGGAGTTGACATGAAACAATCAAGATGTGTTTGTATTGTAGACTTTCAGCCTCAATTCAAGGAGTTTAAGAAAAATATTGCATTAACGATTTAGGAATTACGACTATTTATATATACAGTCCTGTTGTCACAGCTAACAACTGAATTATATATATATATATATATATATATATATGAAATTTTTCCCCTCCGGGTGCTCCGGCTTTCCCACATCCAAAGACATGCAGATTAGCTGAACTGGAAACTTTAAACTATCCGTAGGTGTGCGTGCAGGTGTGAACGTGTTTGTTTGTCTATATGTGACCCTGCAACAGACTGGCGTCCTGTCCAGGGTGTACCCCGCCTCACACCCTATGACTGCTGGGATAGGCTCCAGCCCCCCGTGACCCTTAATTGGCGTAAGCGGTTGATATTTCTTTCCACAGGCCATCACACTGATGAACAATTCAACCTGCTATAAAACAAATTAATTCATGCAAAGTACCTCATGTACAACTTCAATCTGTTTGTTTCTCTTCTTTGCACATTTTTTTTTGTACAAAAGTTTATTTTTACTTATTTAAATTGTTTTTTTTTTTATTTGTGAATTATTTAGTGTTGACTTGTGCATGTTTGTACAGAGAGAGTACAGTTCAAAACCGGAGTCAAATTCCTTGCATACTATTGAAAATACTTGGCGAATAAAGGCTATTCTGAATATGAGATGAATGAATGAGTGAGAATAGCCTATATATGTATATTATAATAGCCAAATGGTCTCTGTGTGCATGTGTAGTGTAGGTGTGTATGTATGGCTTTGTTCACGCAGAAAACGATGACAGCTGACATTTGCCATTTGGTATGGTTATGTATTTTGGGTCAAGGATGAATGCTGCAAAAGCAAAGTTGATAGGGCAAATATTTTTGGAGAAATTAGCAATTTTTGCTAACCAGTAAACAATGGACATTGTGCTGCAATGCACCATGGGAGTTTGGGGTTTGGGGGTTTTAAATGTTATTGTGGTTCATGTTAGTTTAACAGCTTGGGACTCCGGCAAGTGTGGTTGCATTCCTCCCCTCTCCCCTCCTCCTTTTTTGTTCTCTCTCTCTACTCTTCACCAGACTGTGAATTCTTCAAAGTGAGATTTGGATTAACCATGGAATTGATCAGATGGTCTCTCAATGCTATTGACACCATTTTTTCAACAAGGAAATCAGGGCTGGGGGACCCTGCATGCCCTGATGGAACCTACCCAGCGGGCTATGTTCTCGATGCCTGGGAGAAATGGTGCGTGGCATGCTTGGGTCTACTCTCTGTGGAAGACGTTGAGGATTTATTTCTATTCACTTTTATGGTGGGAGGTTTGGAACTGATTGGTTTGTGCGCTGCCCTGACCTACAAGAATATTAGCAAGACAGCTGCTACCAAAATCTCATCCCCTCATCTGTCCATCATGATTTATGAGTTGGGCAAGGCAATGCAATCTCAGACTGCATTAACTTTTGAACTCAAATGCAAAATGGATACCATCTTGGAGCATATTGCTGCATTGTAAAGGAATGTGTTGCTGAGGACGGGAGAATATTCTTCATAAATTTGGACTCTAGATGGTCAGAGGTGCAGTAAATTGAATTTTGTATCTCTCCGCCTAACATCAACATGGCAGCCTTATCTGCTCCTGAAGGTCAAATGCCCTGCTCTTCCCCCAGAAGGATCTACGGCTTTGGTGAAGAAATTCGACTCCCCCTTCTTATCTATCTACCCCCCCCCCCTCCCCAAGCCTGCTGCTGCCGAGCAACGTCAGACCATACACAGACACGGACAATAAATGACACAAATTTAACTCATCTGCTCACGATGCACATCTCCCTCCCTCCATCCCTATTACCCCCCCTTGTATCTCTCCACTCCTCTTACCCTGGCCTCCTCCCTGCCACCCTGGAGGCAGCGTGTTTTTTACTGCTGCAGCCTTCAACTCCCCAAGCTGGGTGGTGCAGGTTCTCCTGCTGCAGCCTTTGCCCACAATTCGGATGACGGATTGCTTCAAGTTTAGTGCACATAAATAATGTCAAATGTATATGTGTTGTCTTTAATTCTAATGTGTGCCATTATTACGTTCAGCTAGTAATAACTGTGGATTAATTACTGTATTTTGTCTGAGGTAATTGGAGTGTAAACGTAATTTTGTTGTTGCACTCGTGTAATGACAATTGTTAGATAAAAAGTACTGTACAAACATGATTAGCATTTATTATCTTTTATTACATCTGCTCTTTTTATCTTGTTCCTTTTTGTATCTTAAATTTTGCAAACTGTTTACAAACAGGAGCCAGGTCAGCCTGTTTACGGTTTGACATTTAGCAAGCTTCAGCAAAACCACTCACTCTGTACCTAAGATTGGAATGATTCAGTTGATTGCAAATGTATCTGCACATGACTAATAGCACATGTTGTAACCGTATATATATAGTCAGGGCTGAAACTGGAAGCAGTGGGAGACCAATGCAGACTCACAGGCATGGTTGGTTTAGTTGAATAATTGGCTTTATCTTGAAACCAGGCATTGGGTTCAGTACACAGGTAGTCAGACATGGAAGCAGATGTATCAGACATGGTACAGGCTAGGACGTGGTCCATAAACCAGGCAGGGTTCGTTCACACAGCACTGAGGTATATAGCAGGCAAAACAAAGGCAGAGTCAAAATACAGGCAGAGTTCAGGATACGGCTAGGCGGAGGTTGGAGCAACAAAGCAAGGTCAAAACACACACGAACAAACTGGACAAGAACGAGAGGCTAGAAAGTGAACAAAGTCAACAATCGGGCAGAGAGCGGTGGAACTGTGAGGGTTTTAAAGAGGAGCAAACTAATCAGGTTGATGTGAAGCAGGTGTGTGGAAGGTTCTGGAAAGAGGTGTGGTTAAGTGAACAAAGAAGAGAGAAAAAAAGGCAACAGCGTGCAGGAGGGCAAAACAAAAGTGGTGCAAAGCAAGATAAGTAGGTGACAGAAGAACTAACAGAATAACGTGATGTGTTCTAGACAAACAATGCGTGAGCAAAACAAAAAGGGGCAGAACTAAGAAATACTGTGACTAATCTAAAGAGGGCAAAGAGACAAATGACTAACTAGAAAATAAATAAGCAAACAAAACCAGAGGTTATAGAAAAGCACAATAAATAACAAAGAACTTAACCTGATAAGAAACACTACATAACCAAAACATGACTAAAGCATAAAACAATAAATGTGATAAACAGAACAAAACTAAGACTAAAACAATTAAAAGGGACCAAGAGTGAAAGCAAAACAATAAGCAGTAAAGTAAAACTATAAATGTGGTAAGCAAATGATAAACAGGGAGTAAATCAAACAAAACCAATTACAACCGAAGCATGACCATGAAAACTGAATGTGACTAAACACAGAAGGCTCAGAGCATAGAAGATGAACAGGGTCAAGAACAATACCAGCAGGGCCTAAAGGGCCAGATCATGACAGTACCCCCTCCCCAAGGGACTGACACCGGCAGTCCCCAGAGAACTACAGAAAGAGACTGACAATGGGTGGGCGGAGGGGGGAACGACCGGAGGGCAGCAACAGCAGGGACAGAGGGGAGGGAACAGCTGAGCCAACATGGAACACTCGGCGGAAAACCATGTGGTGGTCCGAAACCCAAATGATAACCAGGGGAATGGTCTGGAGGCCTATACTGATATATGGGGAAGTCTGGAGGGTGACCACTAGGCCTATTACAGTGCGAGGAGACCTCAGGAGGCCCATCATGTGAATGATCAGGCACTGTGGCAGGTACAGAGCGAGAACAGGGATGGACCACGGAATCGACATCAATGACCTGATGGTTGATAACTTCACTGAACTGACGGTGGTCAGGGAGATGAGGCAATAAACGAAAGGGACAGAGAGCCGAGAAAGTCTGATGTAAACCAGAAAACTTAAAGAGGGGAAACTGGTGAAGCAAAAAATTAACCAACCAAATCCCAACACAACTCAGGGAGCCAAAAAGAAGGGGAAAAGACAATGGAGAAAACTGTAATGTAAACCCAGATGCAACCAGAACTGAAGGACCCAAAATGAAACCTATACCAGCGGCGATAAAAAACATACCAACAAGGACCCGGCGAGAAAGGCAATTACGGTGATGACAAAAACAACAAAAGTGCTCAAAAAAGGAACAAAAACAAAAAACTGACAAACAGAAGTTCCGTGAAGGCCAGATGCAATAATAGACATAAGGAAAAGACGACACAGGGCACTAAATCGTGTCAAAAAAGTATGTACAAGGTCACATCCCAAACTAAACTAATGTAGGGGGCAATTTAAACCAGAAAAGCGAACTAAATAGCAATAAGAGGAATAAGCTGTATTAAACCATATCCAAAAATATTGAAGAACCCCTCCAGGTCTAAAATTATTTGGACAGTAGAATAACACAAACCGAAACAAACATGAACCAAGACATCGGTTAATCAAAGAACGTATTTGGCATTGGACCTGATGGAGGGGGATACTGAACCCAGCTAAACTAGTGAAACATGTTTTTGGGATGCTGAGCAGCCTTCTGAGTGAATGTAGAAGATAGCATACCCAGGAAAACAGGTTTTGGGAAAAATAAAAAACAGATATGTCAAAAACAAAACTGCGTGAAAGGCCAAGGGATTTCTGACATGAAACGAGAATTTGCTTCATTAAACTCCATAAAAATTGACAAACTCGCTGAAAAGACATGCAAATTCCAGGCAACTTCATAAACAACTCAACGGAGGTAGCAATCAAGCAAAGCTGTTTGCGGTGAACATGTCTCATAATTAAGGGCAAGCTGTGAGGAGACCAGAGAAACAAAATAAACTTGAGACAGAGCATGTTGAGAATGACTGTCAAAATCTGGGTGCATGAATTGTCAGATAACCAAACCAGGCTTATTAGTGGAGAAAAAAAATTGCATGCAAAATGGGTTATACAAAAAAATAAAAAGGAAAATCATCAAAGAGTGAACAAACAAAAGAACAATTACTGTTTGGTGACTGTTGGTTCCGAAGGACATCTCCAAGGACTCAGCTGACAGTTGGGCAGGAGGCAATGGCTCTGTAGGAGTGGGCGTGGCAGGAAATCCCGGTGACGTAAGCTTCAATGTCATTGTGGGAGTGGCAAAAGAACACGGTGACTCTAGCTTCACTAAGAACGAAGCAGGTGTCATGGGCGTGGCTTGAGGCAAGAGCTTCCAGGAGGGCTGAGAAGGCAGCTCTGATGACGTCAGCGTTGTTGTCGAACTCATCGGAGTACGCTCAGCTGGGGCCTTCACCGCTGAGGCAGGACCAACGAGCATGCTCGTCGTCATGGTTCCCACAGAAGCCATGGTTGGTGAGACCGAAGAGGGCAGAACGGCTTGAATAAGTGCCGTTAGCGTTGCTGTTGTCACTTCCGGTGCTGTAGCTGAATCGCTGAGCTCGTGCGCTGCAAATTGCGGCACTGACATGGAACTTCCGAACTGCTTGACAGTCGGTTCAGGAGCTGGAAGCAGAGCTGATGGTTCCAGAGAACTTTCCTCCATCAAGAGTTCAGGCACTGTTGGAGCTGCAGTCTTTCGGGAAGCACAGCCTATCGGAGCCGGGTGCTGCAGCTGAAGTGGCCCCAGCTTACATGGAGTGGGGACTGGAGGTGGGAGAGGTGACGCCAATTTCGGTGTGTAACTTGGCTGTGGAGACAGTTCTCTTGTCCGGGGCTGCTCTACCAGCTCTCGTATTGTGGAGTGCCTTGGAGCCGGAACTGGTGCAGAAGACGAGGCTGGAGATGATGCAAGAATCATCTGAGAGGACAACGGGTGACAATAAGCAGGAGATACTGCGGCGTCAGACAGCGTAATGGAGCGAGGTGTGTTAAGACTGGCTATGATGTCTGCTTCAAAGAGGAAGTCCATCGGGTCCTCAACGCAGGTAGGCAGCTTACCTTGCTTGAATAGTGCTTTTGTTTTGGTTAACTCAGGGAATGCAGAAACCATTTCCGGAGCAGTGAGGAGTAGTTGATCTACAGTAGACAAAATGCACTGCTTGCTCGGTTCGCCTGGACTGTCCATGAATTCAAAAAATAAATCCTAAATTTTGAACAAAAATTCTGCCTTGCTCAGGAGTGATGAATCCTCCATTTCTGACGAGGAATCCTCTTCCTGGTCGGTCCAGTCAGAGTCATCATCTTGTGGCGGGTGAGTGAATTGCAGATATGACTCTGGATGTTTGACCCAATCAGTTAGCCTCTCTGCAGCAAACAAATTGTCCAGATTCTCTAGATCAGGGAAGTAGCGATAAAGCCAGGTGTTTGCTAGAACAACTTCCCAAGCCTGATCCAGATAGTCAAATTTCTCACCTGGGGAATTGACGTGGCGAAAGCAGGTAAAAAAGAATCTTATGTCTTGCGAATACCTCTTTAAGTGCTGACATGTTGAGTTCTGGGTCTGAGTCCGCAGCCTCCTGGTACTGGCCCGATTGTTCTGTCAGTGCTGGTGGTGGGCTGAAACCCGAAGCAGTGGGAGACCAATGCAGACTCACAGGCATGGTTGGTTTAGTTGAATAATTGGCTTTATCTTGAAACCAGGCATTGGGTTCGGTACACAGGTAGTCAGACATGGAAGCAGATGTATCAGACATGGTACAGGCTAGGACATGGTCCATAAACCAGGCAAGGTTCGTTCACACAGCGTCTAGGTATATAGCAGGCAAAACAAAGGCAGAGTCAAAATACAGGCAGAGTTCAGGATACGGCTAGGCGGAGGTCAGAGCAACAAAACAAGGTCAAAACACACACGAACAAACTGGAGAAGAACGAGAGGCTAGAAAGTGAACAAAGTCAACAATCAGGCAGAGAGCGGTGGAACTGTGAGGGTTTTAAAGAGGAGCAAACTAATCAGGTTGATGTGAAGCAGGTGTGTGGAAGGTTCTGGAAAGAGGTGTGGTTAAATGAACAAAGAAGAGAGAAAAGAGGCAAGAGCGTGCAGGAGGGCAAAACAAAAGTGGTGCAAAGCAAGATAAGTAGGTGACAGAAGAACTAACAGAATAACATGATGTGTTCTAGACAAACAATAATGCGTGAGCAAAACAAAAAGGGGCAGAACTAAGAAATACTGTGACTAGTCTAAAGAGGGCAAACAGACAAATCACTAAGTAGAAAATAAATGATAAGCAAACAAAACCAGAGGTTATAGAAAAGCACAATAAATAACAAACAGACCTTAACCTGATAAGAAACACTACAAGATAAATAACCAAAACTTGAGACTAAAGCATAAAACAATAAATGTGATAAACAGAACAAAACTAAGACTAAAACAACTAAAGGGAGCAAGAGTGAAAGCAAAACAATAAGCAGTAAAGTAAAACTACACTCAACAAAAAATATAAACGCAACACTTTTGGTTTTGCTCCCATTTTGTATGAGATGAACTCAAAGATCTAAAACTTTTTCCACATACACAATATCACCATTTCCCTCAAATATTGTTCACAAACCAGTCTAAATCTGTGATAGTGAGCACTTCTCCTTTGCTGAGATAATCCATCCCACCTCACAGGTGTGCCATATCAAGATGCTGATTAGACACCATGATTAGTGCACAGGTGTGCCTTAGACTGTCCACAATAAAAGGCCACTCTGAAAGGTGCAGTTTTGTTTTATTGGGGGGATACCAGTCAGTATCTGGTGTGACCACCATTTGCCTCATGCAGTGCAACACATCTCCTTCGCATAGAGTTGATCAGGTTGTCAATAGTGGCCTGTGGAATGTTGGTCCCCTTCTCTTCAATGGCTGTGCGAAGTTGCTTGATATTGGCAGGAACTGGTACACGCTGTCGTATATGCTGGTCCGGAGCATCCCAAACATGCTCAATGGGTGACATGTCCGGTGAGTATGCCGGCCATGCAAGAACTGGGACATTTTCAGCTTCCAAGAATTGTGTACAGATCCTTGCAACATGGGGCCGTGCATTATCCTGCTGCAACATGAGGTGATGTTCTTGGATGTATGGCACAACAATGGGCCTCAGGATCTCGTCACGGTATCTCTGTGCATTCAAAATGCCATCAATAAAATGCACCTGTGTTCTTCGTCCATAACAGATGCCTGCCCATTCCATAACCCCACCGCCACCATGGGCCACTCGATCCACAACATTGACATCAGAAAACTGCTCACCCACACGACGCCACACACGCTGTCTGCCATCTGCCCTGAACAGTGTGAACCGGGATTCATCCGTGAAAAGAACACCTCTCCAACGTGCCAAACGCCAGCGAATGTGAGCATTTGCCCACTCAAGTCAGTTATGACGATGAACTGGAGTCAGGTCAAGACCCCGATGGGGAAGACGAGCATGCAGATGAGCTTCCCTGAGACGGTTTCTGACAGTTTGTGCTGAACTTCTTTGGTTATGCAAACCGATTGTTTCAGCAGCTGTCCGAGTGACTGGTCTCAGACAATCTTGGAGGTGAACATGCTGGATATGGGGGTCCTGGGCTGGTGTGGTTACACGTGGTCTGCGGTTGTGAGGCTGGTTGGATGTACTGCCAGCTTCTCTGAAACGCCTTTGGAGACGGCTTATGGTAGAGAAATGACCATTCAATACACGAGCAACAGCTCTGGTTGACATTCCTGCTGTCAGCATGCCAATTGCACGCTCCCTCAAATCTTGCGACATCTGTGGCATTGTGCTGTGTGATAAAACTGCACCTTTCAGAGTGGCCTTTTATTGTGGGCAGTCTAAGGCACACCTGTGCACTAATCATGGTGTCTAATCGGCATCTTGATATGGCACACCTGTGAGGTGGGATGGATTATCTCAGCAAAGGAGAAGTGCTCACTATCACAGATTTAGACTGGTTTGTGAACAATATTTGAGGGAAATGGTGATATTGTGTATGTGGAAAAAGTTTTAGATCTTTGAGTTCATCTCATACAAAATGGGAGCAAAACCAAAAGTGTTGCGTTTATATTTTTGTTGAGTGTATAAATGTGGTAAGCAAATGATACACAGAGAGTAAATCAAACAAAACCAATTACAACCGAAGCATGACCATGAAAACTGGACGTGACTAAGCACAGAAGGCTCAGAGTATAGAAGATGAATGAACAGGGTCAAGAACAATACCAGCAGGGCCTAAAGGGCCAGATCATGACATATATATATATATATATATATATATATATATATATATATATATATATATACGAGGGCTGTCAATAAAGTTACGGTCCTTTTTATTTTTTTCAAAAACTATATGGATTTCATTCATATGTTTTTACGTCAGACATGCTTGAACCCTCGTGCGCGTGCGTGAGTTTTTCCACGCCTGTCGGTGACATCATTCGCCTGTGAGCACTCCTTGTGGGAGGAGTCGTCCAGCCCCTCGTCGGAATTCCTTTGTCTGAGAAGTTGCTGAGAGACTGGCGCGTTGTTTGATCAAAATTTTTTCTAAACCTGTGAGACACATCGAAGTGGACACGGTTCGAAAAATTAAGCTGGTTTTCAGTGAAAATTTTAACGGCTGATGAGAGATTTTGAGGTGATTCTGTCGCTTTAAGGACTTTTCACGGTGCGAGACGTCGCGCTGCGCTCTCAGGCGGCGTCGTCAGCCTGTTCAAGCTGAAAACATCCACATTTCAGGCTCTATTGATCCAGGACGTCGTGAGAGAACAGAGAAGTTTCAGAAGAAGTCGGTTTCAGCATTTTATCCGGATATTCCACTGTTAAAGGAGATTTTTTTAATGAAAGACGTGCGGACGGGTCCGCGTGTCAGGACGCAGCCGCCGCGACGCTCCGCCACAGGAAAAACACCTCTGTTGAAAGCCTTAAGGACAAGTTGGAACATGTCCTGCCTGTTAAACAATTTCTCATATACTCACTCCACTGAAAGCCATCAAAAGCCGCCTGGATTTTACAAATGGTTATCAACACGGAGGTGTTTTTCCTGTGCCGCCGCACCGCGTCGGCTGCGTCCCGACGCGCGGACCCGTCCGCACGTCTTTCATTAAAAAAATCTCCTTTAACAGTGGAATATCCGGATAAAATGCTGAAACCGACTTCTTCTGAAACTTCTCTGTTCTCTCACGACGTCCTGGATCAATAGAGCCTGAAATGTGGAGGTTTTCAGCTTGAACAGGCTGATGACGCCGCCTGAGAGCGCTGCGCGACATCTCGCACCGTGAAAAGTCCTTAAAGCGACAGAATCACCTCAAAATCTCTCATCAGCTGTTAAAATTTTCACTGAAAACCAGCTTAATTTTTCGAACCGTGTCCACTTCGATGTGTCTCACAGGTTTAGAAAAAATTCTGATCAAACAACGCGCCAGTCTCTCAGCAACTTCTCAGACAAAGGAATTCCGACGAGGGGCTGGACGACTCCTCCCACAAGGAGTGCTCACAGGCGAATGACGTCACTGACAGGCGTGGAAAAACTCACGCATGCGCACGAGGGTTCAAGCATGTCTGACGTAAAAACATATGAATGAAATCCATATAGTTTTTGAAAAAAATAAAAAGGACCGTAACTTTATTGACAGCCCTCGTATATGTATATATATATGTATATATGTACACAAATTAAAATGTGTGAAATACCAAGTGTTCCAGATGCCACATTGGCTTTAACTTAGCTCATTCTGGTGTGAAATGAGTTTGGTAACAGTGAGAGGGCATTTCATGGGAGAAAACAAATGCATGAGCAGTCCACACAGCCATACACAGAAGTGGAAGTGAAGTCCTCTGACTAATGTCTGACTTTTATTATTCATTCATTTTCTATACCCCCTTTTTCCAATCAAGTGTCACAGGGGGTGTAGCCTATCCCAGCAGTCATGATTTTGAAGTTTGAAGTTAATTGATCACTCTAACGACCCCCACATGGAGTATGAGAGTACAGAATACAATAAATATATAAAACAATAACTGTACAATGAACATATATAGCTCACAAACAGTACACGCACAACAACATGTAATGCAGAGTTCCAACTCTGCACCCTGAAATAAATAAAATAAAACAAAGCAAAACAACTGTTAACTACTATGAGCCCTACTATGATACATTCTAGAACACTCAAAATAAATATTATAGGTTTAACCCAACCGGACAAATAACTGGTCTGCCACAATTTGTAGTAGTAAAAGTATTTGTTTGAGGTAGCTCTGGTTGCACGACATTATATAAGTTACGGAAATGATACATCACAGCATTCACGAACTTTGCTAGGTTTTTTAATTTAGAGATTCTCTTACAATTGAATAATGAGTTCATGGTGCAGATATTTGCGTTTCCCATACATTTTTCCCCAAATACTTTTCCCTCTCTACATTAAAATACTCACATCTAAATAAATAGTGAAATTCATCACTAACCTCATCCAAGTCACACATTGGACACATCATCTCTCCCCTGTTCCCCCCATAAAAACTACCCCTATTTACAGATAGATAGTGATTCCTACAAAAAAAATCTGCATAAATTTATCCAATCTACATTATCCAATTTAATTAAGTAATCTTCCATATTAAGCTCATCTTTAAAAATTCTATAGTTAGTGCATTTGCTGTTGTCACAAATCTTAGCTCGCCACTCTTGTTTAGACATGTCATTCAATCTAAGTTTAAGAGCTTCTTTAAAGTGCTTACTATTAAAATTATTCAATTCATTAGTCCATATGTTGCTAAATCCTGCATTATTAAGTGTGGTTTCTACCATCGCAACCCATTTTGATGTAAATGGGGTCTCAGGGTCTGTATGCATAAATTTCAGTAACTTATACAAAATCACTGATAATTTGGTCTGTTTGCCTGTCATCATCCAACTTCAGAATGCAACTATTCTTTGCCTAACCACACCTATTAATTCATTTGAACCTGTTTCACTGTAAACCATGCAACTTGAAGTGTAACTTGCAACATTTAGAATTCCTTTAAGGAATTTTCTGTAGAAAACTTCAATTTCTGTGATATCTTCAGACCCCCAAATTTCACATCCATATAATAAAATAGGCAACACCAACTTCTCAAACAGATCACACTGAACATCCACTGGGAGCTTCAGTCTACAGACTTTTGATGTCATACTAAATAGAGCTCTTCTGGCTTGAGTAACTTGCTTTGCAATGCACTTCCGATGAGTTCCATTGTAATTAAACAATACACCTAGATAAACATAAGAATCAACTATCTCAAGCGGGTTTCCACCAAAGATAAATATAGTCTTATTCCTAATCTTACCTCTAGAGAAAATTACAATTTTAGTTTTGCTCGTATTAACAGTCAATTTCCAATGGTGACAATATGAGAATGCAGCATTTAAGGCATTTTGTAGCTCAACCGATGATTCCACCATTATAACAGTATCATCAGCGTACAACATAACATACAAGTGCAAATACACCTCCACATCATCATCATTTAAAATATTTCTTATGTCATGAGAAATAGAAAGGCTCAGAGGCTCTACCGTTTAATAGTGAACTAGATTTAGCACCTTGGTACAAGTTGTATATAACAGTAATAACTTTACCATTAATACCACTCCCTATAAGTTTTCTCCATAGTGCAAGATCAAAGGCCTTTTTGTAATCTACAAATGCACAATACAGCCTTTTTTTTCCGACTTGGGTAGATGTTAATGATGGAGTTTAATACAAAAATATGATCCATAGTTGAGTACCCATCCCTAAATTCTGCCTGCTTGTCACCGAGTATGCTTGCACTTTCGAGATAATCTGTAATTCTATGGTTAAGAGTGGCTGTGAATAGTTTATCAAGGCATCTTAAAAGAGTAAAGCCCCTATAATTATCTGGGTCTGTTTTGCTGCCCTTGTTCTTAGACAAGGGTACAGTAAGTCCCATGCACCAATCAGAAGGGATAATACCACTATTCAAGACAAAATTAAACAAGTCAGTTATAAAATACAACATAGTATCACCAGCACACATTTAAAAAAAATTATTTCTTAGTAAATCTATTCCACATGCTTTGCTATTTTTAAGGTTCATTATTAAGTATCTCACTTCTACTGTGGTGAAGTCAAGGTTTAGCTGCTCATTAAGGGAATAATCAATAGATCTTTGATCAAAGTCATCTTCTATGGTACAAGTAGGATCAGAATTTTGCTTCTTACTAAGATTGCGAAAATGATCTGTGAACAGCTGCAATGGTATTTTTTATATAGTTTGGTGTGAAACTGAACTTTTGTTGATTATGTCCCAATACTCCTTTCAGTTATTAGACTTCAACACTCTTAACCTGTTCCTAAAATCCTTATGATAGACCTTTGGCTTGTATTTAATGAATTTCTGTAAGAAGATGCAGCTTCCTTCAAAATGATTTTGATTATTCTTGTAAGTAAAAATTATTCCTCCTTTTAAGATTGTTTTTTAATTTCAAATATTTAGCTCTTTCAGTATTGGATTCAGATTCTCCTTTTCTTAATACCTTTTGCAGATGGAATTTTGCAAACACCTGTCCCCTTTGCTACTCCTAATAAAGTGCTACTAACATTACTACATAAAGAATGTAAACCTGCCTGACTAGGCTGTGACTTGAGGCATGCAAGCTCCTCTTTCAGACTAGAAATATCTATCTGATTCATTTTATTTTTGTAATCTATAGATCTAGTTGCATCTCAGTTGAACCATAAACCCTTATATTCAGAGCCATCTTCACTTAGCCTAGCTGCAATGTGCAAATGTTGTTCTGAGTAACACTCATTTTGGAGAGCTACATTTTTTAGCTTCCAGAGTAAATGTAATTGCACAATGTGTTGGGAAAGTGTAGTGACACGGACCCACAACAGGGGGCGTAAATGAGCAGACAATAGATGAGCCAAAAATACAACACTTTACTGTTGTCAAATGTGCACAACGAGAATACAGACAAACGCAGAATTTGGATCACAATCAAAATATACAAGGTGATGTGTGGGTAGGCTCGAGGATAGGAGACGTCCGTCTCGAGTAGAACCGGATCCCACACGATTTCCACTGCCACCGAACCCGAAGGATACTGGAGCCGCCAAGTCCCGAGTCCCCAGGTGGTCACCGTCTCCGACTGTCGGATCTGGTACTGCTGGCAGGAAGCAGAAGAACAGATGTGATGAGTGTATGACAATACACTCAGTAAACAGTCAGCAAGTCGTCTTTCCAGGTGGGAAACAACACCTCGACCTTTAATACAGAACACAGTTGTGCAGAGCCTAAGAGCTACTTATCGTTTTGGCGTGAGGGTGAAGAACGTCACTCCTACATGGACCACAAAATGCAGCACCCAGCTACAGCAGCTACAGCAACTCCTGCAAACACTCAGAAAAGAGATCACGTGCGTACGGCACAGTCAAACGGCTGAGAGTTTACCATAGAGGTAGACGATATCTCGGCGACGAGGTGGAGATGTCGTCCGGCTTTTGTGTGTGTGGTTGATGACCTGGTGATTGGTGACAGCTGTCATAGTTGATGAGTGACAGCTGTCACCCCGGCTGTTCTTGTAAGGCGGCAGCGCCCTCTCGTGCCTGAAGCCCGCACTTCAGGCAGGGCGCCCTTTGGTAGTGGGCCAGCAGTACCTCCTCTTCAGCGGCCCACACAACAGGACCCCCCCCTCAACGGGCGCCTCCTGGTGCCCGACCCGGCTTGTCGGGATGGCGATGGTAGAAATCGGCCAGGAGGGCCGGATCCAGGATGAAGCTCCTCTTCACTCAGGAGCGTTCTTCAGGTCCATAACTCTCCCAGTCCACCAAGTACTGGAAACCCCGGCCCTTCTGGCGGACGTCCAGGAGCCGACACACAGTCCAAGCTGGTCCTCGTCGGTGATCCGGGCAGGAGGCGGTGCCGGTCCGGGAGCACAGAGGGGTGAGGTGTGATAGGGTTTCAATCTGGAGACATGGAAAACCGGGTGGATCCGCAGTGAAGCTGGGAGCTGGAGCTTCACTGCGGCAGGACTGATAACCTTGAGGATCTTAAATGGTCCAATGTATCTGTCTTTGAGTTTTGGGGAGTCCACTTGTAGAGGAACGTGGAAAGCCATACATCCTGCCCGGGCTGGTATGCAGGGGCCGGGGAATGCCGGCGATCTGCATGGGCTTTGGCCCTCATCCGGGCTTTCAACAAGGCAGAACGGGCGGTGCGCCACACCCGACGGCACCTCCGCAGGTGGGCCTGGACCCGAGGGCACACCGACCTCTCCCTCCACCACAGGAAACAATGGGGGCTGGTACCCCAGACACACCTCAAACGGGGAGAGGCCGGTGGCAGAGGACACCTGGCTGTTATGCGCGTACTCGATCCAGGCCAGATGTTCACTCCAGGCCATCGGGTGCGCGGACATCACACAGTGCAGGGCTCACGCCAGTTCTTGGTTGGCCCGTTCTGCCTGTCCGTTGGTCTGCGGGTGATACCCGGATGAGAGGCTCACGGTGGCCCCCAGTTCTCAGCAGAAACTCCTCCAGACTTGAGAGGAGAACTGGGGACCTCGATCCGAGACAATGTCCACGGGTATCCCATGCAGACGCACGACGTGGTGGACCAGGAGGTCTGCTGTCTCCTGGGCCGTAGGGAGCTTCGGGAGGGCCACGAAGTGGGCCGCCTTGGAGAATCGGTCCACTATCGTGAGGATGGTAGTCATGTCCCGGGACGGCGGGAGGCCCGTGACGAAGTCCAGGCCGATGTGGGACCAGGGGCGATGGGGCACAGGTAACGGTTGGAGGAGTCCCTGTGCCCGTTGGTGGTCAGCTTTTCCCCTGGCGCAGGTGGTGCAGGCCTGGACATAGTCCCGAACGTCGGCTTCCATGGACGCCCACCAGAAGTGCTGCTGGACCACTGCCACGGTCTTTCGCACCCCTGGATGGCAGGAGAGTTTGGAACCGTGACAGAAGTCCAGGACGGCAGCTCTGGCCTCTGGTGGGACATAGAGGCGGTTCTTAGGTCCGTTACCTGGGTCCAGGTTCCGTGCCAGGGCCTCCCGGATGGTTTTCTCCACGTCCCAGGTGACGGTGGCCACGATAGTGGACTCAGCTAGGATGGATTCCGGCGGATCCGACAGCTCGGTTTTGACTTCAACTTCGTGAACCCGGGACAGAGCATCCGATCTTTGGTTCTTGGTCCCGGGGCGGTAGGTGATCTGGAAGTCAAAACGCCCGAAGAACAATGACCAGCGGGCTTGCTTGGGGTTCAGCCGCTTGGCGGTCCTGATATACTCCAGGTTCCGGTGGTCCGTGAAAACCGTAAATGGTACCGTGGCTCCCTCTAACAGATGTCTCCACTCCTCAAGAGTCTCTTTCACCACGAGGAGTTCCCGATTGCCCATGTCATACTTCCTCTCAGCTGGGGTCAACCTGCGTGAAAAATAGGCACAAGGATGGAGAATCTGATCGGACTCCCCGCTCTGGGACAGCACGGCTCCTATCCCTGAGTCCGAGGCATCCACTTCTACCACAAACTGGCGGCTAGGATCCGGCTGCACCAGAACTGGTGCAGTCGAAAACCGGATTTCAACTCCCTAAACGCGGCCTCGCACCGATCCGACCAGGTAAATGGTACTTTGGAGGAGGTCAGAGCTGTCAGGGGGCTAACTACCTGACTGTAGCCCGGGTTAGGGTTACCTTATGAACCTCCTGTAGAAATTCGCAAAGCCGAGGACCTGTTGCAGCTTCCTACGGCTTGTCGGTTGGGGCCAGTCTCTCACCGCCGCAACCTTGTCTTGATCAGGGGCGACGGAGTTGGAGGAGATTATGAACCCCAGGAAGGACAAAGAAGTGCGGTGGAACTCGCACTTCTCGCCCTTCACAAACAGCCGGTTCTCCAACAACCGCTGCAGGACCTGACGTACATGCTGGACATGGGTCTCAGGATCCGGGGAAAAAATGAGAATATGGTCTAGGTATACGAAGACGAATCGGTGCAGGAAGTCCCGCAAGATGTCATTTACCAAAGCCTGAAACGTCGCGGGGGCGTTGGTGAGGCCGAACGGCATGACCAGGTACTCAACGTGACCTAATGGGGTGTTAAATGCCATCTTCCACTCGTCTCCCTTCCGGATCCAAACCAGGTGGTACGCATTCCTAAGATCGAGTTTTGTGAATATTTGGGCTCCATGCAGGGGCGTGAACACCGAATCTAACAGGGGTAGAGGGTACCGGTTGCGAACCGTGATCTCGTTCAGTCCCCTGTAGTCAATGCATGGACGGAGTCCGCCGTCTTTCTTGCCCACAAAAAAGAAACCTGCACCCATCGGGGAGGTGGAGTTCCGGATCAGCCCGGCAGCTAACGAGTCCCGGATGTAGGTCTCCATTGATTCACGTTCCGGACGTAGAGGAAGTGGGCCAGCAGTACCTCCTCTTCAGCGGCCCACACAACACAATGCACATCGGACAGACACATATCCAAGGCTGATATATGGAAACAGTTGATAGAATGCAATAACAGTCAACAACACTTGTAGTCTTACACACCTCTCTGCAGCTTCTCTCCCCCTGCCATCCCCTCATTACCCCATCCCCGTAGAGACGGTGCCTGCTCCCAGACTACCAATAACCAGCAAAAATCTATTTAAGCATAAAAATTCAAAAAGAAAAAATAATATAGCACCTTCAACTGCACCACAGACTAAAACAGTTAAATGTGGTCTATTAAACATTAGGTCTCTCTCTTCTAAGTCCCTGTGGTAATGATATAATAATTTATCAACATATTGATTTATTCTGCCTTACAGAAACCTGGTTACAGCAGGATGAATATGTTAGTTTAAATGAGTCAACACCCCCGAGTCACACTAACTGTCAGAATGCTCGTAGCACGGGCCGAGGCGGAGGATTAGCAGCAATCTTCCATTCCAGCTTATTAATTAATCAAAAACCCAGACAGAGCTTTAATTCATTTGAAAGCTTGACTCTAGTCTTGTCCATCCAATTGGAAGTCCCAAAAACCAGTTTTATTTGTTATTATCTTCGTCCACCTGGTCGTTACTGTGAGTTTCTCTGTGAATTTTCAGACCTTTTGTCTGACTTAGTGCTTAGCTCAGATAAGATAATTATAGTGGGCGATTTTAACATCCACAGATGCTGAGAATGACAGCCTCAACACTGCATTTAATCTATTATTAGACTCTATTGGCTTTGCTCAAAAAGTAAATGAGTCCACCCACCACTTTAATCATATCTTAGATCTTGTTCTGACTTATGGTATGGAAATAGAAGACTTAACAGTATTCCCTGAAAACTCCCTTCTGTCTGATCATTTCTTAATAACATTTACATTTACTCTGATGGACTACCCAGCAGTGGGGAATAAGTTTCATTACACTAGAAGTCTTTCAGAAAGCGCTGTAACTAGGTTTAAGGATATGATTCCTTCTTTATGTTCTCTAATGCCATATACCAACACAGTGCAGAGTAGCTACCTAAAC
Source organism: Thalassophryne amazonica (assembly GCF_902500255.1). NCBI lineage: Eukaryota > Metazoa > Chordata > Actinopteri > Batrachoidiformes > Batrachoididae > Thalassophryne > Thalassophryne amazonica. The sequence continues at coordinate 27,739,827 of NC_047107.1, forward strand.
TCTGTAGGTGAGATAGAGTATCTCGTCAATAGTTTTACATCCTCATTGAAGACAACTTTGGATGCTGTAGCTCCTCTAAAAAAGAGAGCTTTAAATCAGAAGTGCCTGACTCCGTGGTATAACTCACAAACTCGTGGCTTAAAGCAGATAACCCGTATGTTGGAGAGGAAATGGCATCTCAATAATTTAGAAGATCTTCACTTAGCCTGGAAAAAGAGTCTGTTGCTCTATAAAAAAAGCCCTCCGTAAAGCTAGGACATCTTTCTACTCATCACTAATTGAAGAAAATAAGAACAACCCAGGTTTCCTTTCAGCACTGTAGCCAGGCTGACAAAGAGTCAGAGCTCTCTTGAGCTGAGTATTCCATTAACTTTAACTAGTAATGACTTCATGACTTTCTTTGCTAACAAAATTTTAACTATTAGAGAAAAAATTACTCATAACCATCCCAAAGACGTATCGTTATCTTTGGCTGCTTTCAGTGATGCCGGTATTTGGTTAGACTCTTTCTCTCCGATTGTTCTGTCTGAGTTATTTTCATTAGTTACTTCATCCAAACCATCAACATGTTTATTAGACCCCATTCCTACCAGGCTGCTCAAGGAAGCCCTACCATTATTTAATGCTTCGATCTTAAATATGATCAATCTATCTTTGTTAGTTGGCTATGTACCACAGGCGTTTTAAGGTGGCAGTAATTAAACCATTACTTAAAAAGCCATCACTTGACCCAGCTAGCTTAGCTAATTATAGGCCAATCTCCAGCCTTCCTTTTCTCTCAAAAATTCTTGAAAGGGTAGTTGTAAAACAGCTAACTGATCATCTGCAGAGGAATGGTCTATTTGAGAGTTTCAGTCAGGTTTTAGAATTCATCATAGTACAGAAACAGCATTAGTGAAGGTTACAAATGATCTTCCTATGGCCTCGGACAGTGGACTCATCTCTGTGCTTGTTCTGTTAGACCTCAGGCTGCTCTTTTGATACTGTTGAGATTAGAGCATGCCATAGGTATTAAAGGCACTGCGCTGTGTGGTTTGAATCATATTGTCTAATAGATTACAATTTGTTCATGTAAATGGGGAATCTTCTTCACAGACTAAAGTTAATTATGGAGTTCCACAAGGTTCTGTGCTAGACCAATTTATTCACTTTATACATGCTTCCCTTAGGCAGTATTATTAGACGGTATTGCTTAAATTTTCATTGTTACGCAGATGATACCCAGCTTTATCTATCCATGAAGCCAGAGGACACACACCAATTAGCTAAACTGCAGGATTGTCTTACAGACATAAAGACATGGATGACCTCTAATTTCCTGCTTTTAAACTCAGATAAAACTGAAGTTATTGTACTTGGCCCCACAAATCTTAGAAACATGGTGTCTAACCAGATCCTTACTCTGGATGGCATTACCCTGACCTCTAGTAATACTGTGAGAAATCTTGGAGTCATTTTTGATCAGGATATGTCATTCAAAGCGCATATTAAACAAATATGTAGGACTGCTTTTTTGCATTTACGCAATATCTCTAAAATCAGAAAGGTCTTGTCTCAGAGTGATGCTGAAAAACTAATTCATGCATTTATTTCCTCAGGCTGGACTATTGTAATTCATTATTATCAGGTTGTCCTAAAAGTTCCCTAAAAAGCCTTCAGTTAATTCAAAATGCTGCAGCTAGAGTACTGACGGGGACTAGAAGGAGAGAGCATATCTCACCCATATTGGCCTCTCTTCATTGGCTTCCTGTTAATTCTAGAATAGAATTTAAAATTCTTCTTCTTACTTATAAGGTTTTGAATAATCAGGTCCCATCTTATCTTAGGGACCTCGTAGCACCATATCCCCCCAATAGAGCGCTTTGCTCTCAGACTGCAGGCTTACTTTGTAGTTCCTAGGGTTTGTAAGAGTAGAATGGGAGGCAGAGCCTTCAGCTTTCAGGCTCCTCTCCTGTTGAACCAGCTCCCAATTCAGATCAGGAGACAGACACCCTCTCTACTTTTAAGATTAGGCTTAAAACTTTCCTTTTTGCTAAAGCTTATAGTTAGGGCTGGATCAGGTGACCCTGAACCATCCCTTAGTTATGCTGCTATAGACGTAGACTGCTGGGGGGTTCCATGATGCACTGTTTCTTCTCTTTTTGCTCTGTATGCCCACTCTGCATTTAATCATTAGTGATCGATCTCTGCTCCCCTCCACAGCATGTCTTTTCCTGGTCTCTCCTCCCAGCCCCAACCAGTCCCAGCAGAAGACTGCCCTCCTGAGCCTGGTTCTGCTGGAGGTTTCTTCCTGTTAAAAGGGAGTTTTTCCTTCCCACTGTAGCCAAGTGCTTGCTCACAGGGGGTTGTTTTGACCGTTGGGGTTTTACATAATTATTGTATGGCCTTGCCTTACAATATAAAGCGCCTTGGGGCAACTGTTTGTTGTGATTTGGCGCTATATAAAAAAATTGATTGATTGATTGAACACTCTTTCCTCCATCAGCTATATCCTTATCAGCACCGAACCTACCATTAACTATTTTCAAATCTGTCATCTTACACAATTCAATTAGTTTTCGACTGTTGTTACTTGTCATTGTATCCATGTTTGATCTCTTTGTTACATACCCTAAATCTTCTAGTTTATCCTTCATGTCAAAATAATCTGCACACAAGTGGAAACCTGTCAGATTTGCAACCTCTGGCTCAAAATCTATAAAATCATCTAATAATCCAGTCCTGGCATTACAGTCACCTATTAAACAGATGGGAACATTAAACATACTACTTAGGGATGCAATATCATTTTCTATCTGGTCAAATACTTCTGAATCATAATAAACAGATCCCTCACAGGGCAAATAAACGGCGCCAATATTAATTTCAATGCCTAGTACCTCCTTAAATATACGGATCCATAAAATGCAATCTGATTTCTGAGTTGTCATATAAATCAGCCTTTAGTAAGACACACACCCCATGTATACCACCATGCTTATGCGCAGCATTTTTCATCCTAAGAACATAACTCTTAAAATCATGTAGAGCAGTATTTCTGAGAACAGGCTGATCCGTATAAGTCTCAGACAGAGATATAACATCACAATCTGACAGATAATTATCCAATACAGCTAAGTTCAACTTACTTTCAAGTCCATTAACATTTAATCCAACTACTTTTAGTGCCTTGTTTGATTTGTCATTTTTGTTTTGCTTACACGTAGGCTTGGCTTCCATTCCATGTACATACAATTCATCTAGAGAGTCGAGCCTGTCCTAAACATCAAGATAAAGCCCGATCTCCTTGATTTTCTCTTCGGACCAACCTACTTTGAAGAGATCATCATAGGTCATAGGGTGTGAAGCATGGTACACTCTGGATAGGGCGCCAGTCTATCGCAGGGCCACATATAGACAAACACACACACCTATGGTCAGCATATACATAGTCACCAATTCACCTAACTTGCATGTCTTTGGAACTGGGAGAAAGCTGGAGCACAAATGGGGAACCCACGCAAACACGAGGAGAACATGCAAACTCCACGCAGAAAGGACCAGGTGGGAAGCAATCGCAGGACCTTCTTGCTGTGAGGAAACAGTGATAACCACTAATCCACTGTACCACCACTTTATTTTAAATAGATAGATAGATAGATCTCAGATTCTGATGCCTGACACCTTCTATTGACCCCTCTAACCACTCTGACGTGGCCACAGTAGCCTTTAACATTGTACTGCAATGAACTGACCACTGGTAAGATTGAAACAATAACACTAATTAGACAGTGTGTTGTCAAATCACTATAAAAATAACATTTGGTCCACAGATAGTTTGTTTGAGAATATCATGATGAAAGTGCTGTGGATGTCCGGAAATGATTATTTACATCCAGATTAATGGATATTTGGCCATATTTTTTTGTTGCTCTTATTAACAAATATTTCTGGCCTGCCCAGGGTATTCTTATTAGCCTCATTAGCCTGGCAGCCCACCAGACTTATAATACTGTTAGGAAACACTGTATGAGTCACAGCTGGCTCCCACCACCAAGAATATATTCAATTTTAATACTGCAGCAGAGATATTTTACCTCATGACAATGACAGCCACAATAATAGTGACCATGACAAAGGTAGTGACAAAAACAATATTTTTAATGACATCAAGCATGCTAACAAGGACCATAACAAAAAAAAAAGTACACACTCAACAGGGGAGGTGCTACACAGCTTTCAAGCTGTAGGTACATCTCCTTGGGTGCGCAGGGGGCACTCAGACATGGTTAAGCACCACAGGGCACAGTGCACACCCACCCAGTGGGCGAGGACATGCGCAGCAGCAGATCATATGCCATACACTAACACGAGGCAAAACAGGATCACTAAGACCACAGAGCAGTCCTCCAAAGAGAGAGTGCACCCCAGCACCCTGCAGACAGGAGCAAAACAGCACCCTGAGCATGAGATATCAGACAGCGGCTCCCACATGACACACAGGACCCGAAACACTACACAGAGAGTGGGCCAGTGCCCCATCTGGGACCTCCACCCAAGACACAAGCAAGTAGCACCACCAGCACGTGTCATGCCGGATAAGATAGAGCTCCCGCACTGGAGCCACAAATCCAGAGGACCCTTGCTTGTGCTGGAACTGTATCAATTCCAGCCACTCAGGCGGCAACCCATACCTCCACAGATGGAACGCCCTGCAGCAAACCATCCTTGCTACCACCCCCCTCAGCCCCAGGGCAACAGCAGGTCAACTAAATGACACCATAGAGGGAACATACCCACTCCCCACAACCATCAACCAGCACCTCCTGAGCCTCCATTGACCACAACCCCACCCTCTTGTATTGTAAGTGTCCTTCAGACATCCATTGTCTGTTCATGCCACAGTAGTGTCCTCCAAGAGATGGCCATCATTTGGATCGACCATGATCATGATGGTGGTCCTCCAGACCACCATCACTTGTCCGTTTTCCTAGAAATCTCTTCCCTCTCTTGGTCTCCCGGCATGCCCCCTGACCTCTCTGTCCTGTGGTGGCCTACTTGCAATCTAATTTCTGCCAAAACCTGACAGCAATCTTTCCAAGCTCTGACTCTTACATCCACATTTCGCAGCCCAGTCTCACTTTTTTTTTTCGTTCTCCCATCACGAAATGAATCAAATTTTCGTGACAGGGTTTTATTTAACTCACTATTACTAACCCTACTCCTACCCTCAACCCTAACCATAACCGTTACCCCGACCCCCCCGCTTTACTTTTAATTTCGTGCAGCCATCACGGAATAAATTAGAATGAATTTGTGCTGCCGTGACGAAAATGAGGCGCTTTTCGTCACAATATCACGAACCAATAGATTAATGTATATTTCGTGCTGCTGAATCACGACTTGCCGTGAAACCAGGTTGCATTTCGACACTTTTTCTTCATACGCTCCCTCAGGACATGATGTCCCCTTTTCCTGGCTACAGTTGTTGGTAACATGGGACTCAAATAACGATTTGTGATGAGCATGTTTGATCTGGCACAGACTTTACAGTAGATGCCTCTCCTGACACATTCATCCATGCTTGGGAAGCCTCGTCAGGAATCAGTGACGCAAGTCAGCTCGGTGTGTCCCATACTGTTGGCATATCTGCACTCATTGATATCAGCTATTAGCTTCTTTTGGCATTGGTGCCCACGTGTGATTGGCTGTTCAGCATTTAATGAATCAGTGTACAATATCAGGAATGGAAGTGATGACACCAAGCAAACAAACAAAGCAAAGAAGGCACACATCATATACTGTATACGAGTTTGACAGATGTGTCAAAAACTGCCAATGACCACCAAAGCTGTCACTGACGAGAGGAAGTGTGCTGGAAATAGTGAGTAAAAGCTGCTTTGTTTATTAATTACTGTATATTTCCACAACATCCAGTTTCCTTTCTGGGTGAAAGACTAGCGCTACCTACCAGCATGGAGGGTTTATGCATGCACAGAACATATGTGCTAGGTGGCTAACTACTGTAGTCTTTCCAGTGTGTTCGAATGCAAATTTTTGTGGGGCAACAGGGGCTGGTCGGTTGCAAACCCACATTTACTTGGAGTCCCGGCCTGAGTCGCTCCAGTGTGTTCCCTCCTTATGAGTGAAGCGTTTATCAGCCCCCCCACGTCCCTTTGCAGTGGCTGAGTTACCTATAAAAGATATATAAAAATAGTTTTAACAATATGAAGCTTTTAAATTTTACAGGAGAGGATTTATGGTGATAATGTTCCTCTGTTTGGTGTAAGAATTTACCTGAATTTCATTCCAAAGTTAAAATAAATATTTTCTGTAGTTTTAAAAGACTTTGTGAATGTGACTAAGACCAGCTGTATGGCTATTATTTGGATTCCTGAGTCTCTGTAATAAAAAGAACATTAGACTGGTCTTTTTAGTACAACCCCAGTTCCAGTGAAGTTGGGACGTTGTGTGAAATGTAAATAAAAACAGAATGCAATCATTTGCAAATCCTCTTCAACCTATAATCAATTGAATACACAACAAAGACAAGATATTTAATGTTCAAACTGATAGACTTTTTTGTTTTTGTACAAATATTTGCTCATTTTGAAATGGATGCCGGCAACACATTTCAAAAAGCTGGGACGGAGCAACAAAAGACTGGGAAAGTTGATGAATACTCAAATAACACCTGTTTGGAACATTCCACAGGTGAACAGGTTAACTGGAAATAGGTGAGTGTCATGACTGGGTATAAAAGGAGCATCCCCAAAAGACTCAGCCGTTCACAAGCAAAGATGGGGCGAGGATCACCACTTTGTGAACAACTGTGTAAAAAAAAAAATAGTCCAACAGTTTAAGAACAATGTTTCTCAATGTTCACTTGCAAGGAATTTAGGGATTCCATCATCTGCAGTCCATAATTAAACCATTACTTAAAAAGCCATCACTTGACCCAGACTTCATGACTTTCTTTGCTAACAAAATTTTAACTATTAGAGAAAAAATTACTCATAACCATCCCAAAGACGTATCGTTATCTTTGGCTGCTTTCAGTGATGTCGGTATTTGGTTAGACTCTTTCTCTCCGATTGTTCTGTCTGAGTTATTTTCATTAGTTACTTCATCCAAACCATCAACATGTTTATTAGACCCCATTCCTACCAGGCTGCTCAAGGAAGCCCTACCATTATTTAATGCTTCGATCTTAAATATGATCAATCTATCTTTGTTAGTTGGCTATGTACCACAGGCTTTTAAGGTGGCAGTAATTAAACCATTACTTAAAAAGCCATCACTTGACCCAGCTATCTTAGCTAATTATACGCCAATCTCCAACCTTCCTTTTCTCTCAAAAATTCTTGAAAGGGTAGTTGTAAAACAGCTAACTGATCATCTGCAGAGGAATGGTCTATTTGAAGAGTTTCAGTCAGGTTTCAGAATTCATCATAGTACAGAAACAGCATTAGTGAAGGTTACATATTGATCTTCTTATGGCCTCAGACAGTGGACTCATCTCTGTGCTTGTTCTGTTAGACCTCAGTGCTGCTTTTGATACTGTTGACCATAAAATTTTATTACAGAGATTAGAGCATGTCATAGGTATTAAAGGCACTGCGCTGCGGTGGTTTGAATCATATTTATCTAATAGATTACAATTTGTTCATGTAAATGGGGAGTCTTCTTTCACAGACTAAGGGTAATTATGGAGTTCTGTGCTAGGACAATTTTATTAACTTTATACATGCTTCCCTTAGGCAGTATTATTAGAAAGCATTGCTTAAATTTTCATTGTCACGCAGATGATACCCAGCTTTATCTATCCATGAAGCCAGAGGACACACACCAATTAGTTAAACTGCCGGATTGTCTTACAGACAATAAACACATGGATGACCTCTAATTTCCTGCTTTTAAATGTCAGATAAAACTGAAGTATTGTACTTGGCCCCCACAAATCTTAGAATCAATGGTGTCTAACCAGATCCCTCTCTCTGGTGGCATTACCCTGACCTCTAGTAATACTGTGAGAAATCTTGGAGTCATTTTTGATCAGGATATGTCCTTCAATGCACATATTAAGCAAATATGTAGGACTGCTTTTTTACATTTGTGCAATATCTCTAAAATTAGAAAGGTCTTGTCTCAGAGTGATGCTGAAAAACTAATTCATGCATTTATTTCCTCTAGGCTGGACTATTGTAATTCATTATTATCAGGTTGTCCTAAAAGTTCCCTGAAAAGCCTTCAGTTAATTCGGATCAGGGAGACAGACACCCTCTCTACTTTTAAGATTAGGCTTAAAACTTTCCTTTTTGCTAAAGCTTATAGTTAGGGCTGGATCAGGTGACCCTGAACCATCCCTTAGTTATGCTGCTATAGACTTAGACTGCTGGGGGGTTCCCATGATGCACTGAGTGTTTCTTTCTCTTTTTGCTCTGTATGCACCACTCTGCATTTAATCATTAGTGATTGATCTCTGCTCTCTTCCACAGCATGTCTTTTTCCTGATTCTCTCCCCTCAGCCCCAACCAGTCCCATCAGAAGACTGCCCCTCCCTGAGCCTGGTTCTGCTGGAGGTTTCTTCCTGTTAAAAGGGAGTTTTTCCTTCCCACTGTCGTCAAGTGCTTGCTCACAGGGGTCATTTGGACCATTGGGGTTTTTCTGTAATTATTGTATGGCTTTTGCCTTGCAATATAAAGCGCCTTGGGGCAACTGTTGTTGTGATTTGGCGCTATATAAATAAAATTGATTTGACTTGATTTGATAATATAATCAGAAGATTCAGAGAATCTGGAGAACTTGTTGTGAAAGTGTAGGAACACGGACCCACAACAGGGGGTGCAAATGAACGGACAATGGAGGAAGTCAAATAGCACTTTTACTGTTGTGAAATAAGCACAACAAACACGACAGATTACAATAGTTGACAATGAAGTCAAATCACAAAAGGTGTCAAGTGGGCAGGCTCGAAGATAGAAGACGTCTGTCCAAAGCAGAACCGGAACCACACGATTTACTCCGCCACCGAACCCCGGGAATACTGGAGCCGCCAAGTCCCGAACTCCCAGGTGGCCACTGCCCTCGCTGCTCGGATCTGTGTACTGCTGGCGAGGGAACAAAAACAGTTAGATGTGGGTGCGTTATCACCAGCAACAGTTATGGTGGAAAAGCCACCTCCACCTCTCGTCAGGGAAATACTAGGTAAGTGCAGGAGTGTGCGTACTTATCCAAAAAAGTCCAATACAGTTTTCCAGCTGTCCTACACACAAGCAACAAAGTATTAGTGTCAGACGACCACACAATTGGCTGAGTACGTTACTCCTCGGTAGAGCGATTATCTCGGCAAAGAGGTGGAGATGACGTCTTGCTAATATACGATGCAGATCAGATGATTGGTGACAGCTGTCGTAGGTGATAAGTGACAGCTGTCACCCCGGCTGCTCCTGTGAGGCGGCAGCGCCCTCTGGTGCCTGGAGCCCGCACTCCAGGCAGGGTGCCCTCTGGTGGTGGTGGGCCAGCAGTACCTCCTCTCAGCGGCCCACACAACAGAACTTTCTACACGTAAGCGGCAAGGCCGAAAACCAACATGGAATGCCTGTGACCTTCAATCCCTCAGGCGGAACTGCATTTAAAAACCGCCATCATTGTCTTAAGGATCTTACTGTTGGCTCAGGAACACTTCAGAAAACCACTGTCAGTTTAAAACAGTTCATCCCCTAATCGACAAGTGCAAGTTAAAACTCTACCATGCAAAGCGAAAGCCATACATCAACAACATCCAGAAACGCCGCTGCCTTCTTTTGAGCCCGAGCTCATTTGAAATGGACAGATGCAAGTGGAAAAGTGTGCTTTTTACATTGCGCAATATCTCTAAATTAGAAAGGTCTGTCTCAGAGTAATGCTGAAAAACTAATTCATGCATTTATTTCCTCTAGGCTGGACTATTGTAATTCATTATATCAGGTTGTCCTAAAGTTCCCTGAAAAGCCTTCAGTTAATTCAAAATGCTGCAGCTAGAGTACTGACGGGGACTAGAAGGAGAGAGCATATTCACCATATTGGCCTCTCTCATTGGCTTCCTGTTAATTCTAGAATAGAATTCAAAATTCTTCTTCTTACTTATAAGGTTTTGAATAATCAGGTCCCTCTTATCTTAGGGCCCTCTTAGTACCATATCACCCCAATAGAGTGCTTCCGCTCTCAGACTGCAGGCTTACTTGTAGTTCCTAGGGTTTTTAAGAGTAGAAGGGGAGGCAGAGCCTTCAGCTTTCAGGCTCCTCTCCTGTGGAACCAGCTCCCACTTGGATCAGGGAGACAGACACCCTCTCCTACTTTTAAGATTAGGCTTAAACTTTCCTTTTGCTAAAGCATATAGTTAGGGCTGGATCAGGTGACCCTGAACCATCCTTAGTTATGCCTGCTATAGACTTAGACTGCTGGGGGGTTCCCATTATGCACTGAGTGTTTCTTTCTGTTTTTGCTCTGTATGCACCAATCTGCATTTAATCATAGTGATTGACTCTGCTCTCGTCCACAGCATGTCTTTTCCTGATTCTATCCCCTCAGCCCCAACCAGTCCCAGCAGAAGACTGCCCCTCCCTGAGCCTGGTTCTGCGGAGGTTTCTTCCTGTTAAAAGGGAGTTTTTCCTTCCCCCTGTCGTCAAGTGCTTGCTCACAGGGGTCATTTTTGGACTGTTGGGGTTTTTCTTGTAATTATTGTATGGCTTTTGCCTTGCAATATAAAGCGCTCTTGGGGCAACTGTTGTTGTGATTTGGCGCTATATAAATAAAATGATTTGACTTGATTTGATAATATAATCAGAAGATTCAGAGATCTGGAGAACTTTCTTACACGGTAAGCGGCAAGGCCGAAAACCAACATTGAATGCCTGTGACATTCAATCCCTCAGGCGGAACTGCATTAAAAACCGCCATCATTGTCTTAAGGATCTTACTGTTGGGCTCAGGAACACTTCAGAAAACCACTGTCAGTTAAAACAGTTCATCCCTACATTGACAGTGCAAGTTAAACTCTACCATGCAAAGCGAAAGCCATACATCAACAACATCCAGAAACGCCGCTGCCTTCTTTGAGCCCGAGCTCATTTGAAATGGACAGATGCAAAAGTGGAAAAGTGTGCTGTGGTCTGATGAGTCCACATTTCAATTTGTTTTTGGAAATCATGGACGTTGTGTCCTCCGGACAAAAGAGGAAAAGACCATCAAGATTGTTACCAACGCAAAGTTCAAAAGCCAGCATCTGTGATGGATGGGGGTGTGTTAGTGCCCATGGCATGGGCAACTTACACATCTGTGATGGCACCATCAATGCTAAAGGTACATCCAGGTACATAATGCTGCCATCCAAGCAACGTCTTTTTCAGGGACGTTCCTGCTTATTTCAGCAAGACAATGACAAGCCACGTTCTGCACGTGTTACACTGCGTGGCTTCGTAGGGTGTGGGTAATAGACTGGCCTGTCTGGCAGTCCAGAACTGTCGTCCTTTGAAAATGTGTGGCGTTTTATGAAGCGCAAGAAAAAAAGGACAACGGAGACCCCGGACTGTTTGAACACCTCAAGGTCGTACATCAAGCAAGAATGGGAAAGAATTCCACCTACAAAGCTTCAACAATTAGTGGTCCACAGTTCCCAAATTCTTATTGAGTGTTGTTGGAAGGAAAGGTGATGTAACACAGTGGTAAACATACCACTGTCCCAGCTTTTTTGAAATGTGTTGTAGACATCCATTTCAAAATAAGCAAATATTTGCACAAAAACAATAACGTATATCAGTTTAAAGTAGACCTGCATTGAAATAAATGCAGTCAGATCTTTGGACCAAAAAATGATTTATATTTACACATAAGATCCTTCTGAATGTAGTAAAGTAAATCTGCAAGCCAGATCTGTCATTCAACGGAGAAATCTTAGTTTAAAAATGACAAATTTACAGCTAAAATTTAGCCCTCCGCAAAACTGTCATCACATCTGGGATGCTGCCGGAGGACATCAGAGAGAAGACCCTATCCCAGCATGCATTTGTGCGCGCCAACTGTAATTTGTGGATTTACGTCAGTTTGCATCTCTTACAAAAGCACCTTTTATTGTCTTATAGAGGGTTTTCATGTGACGTATCGGTCACGTCATTTTGTGTCCCGTGGCCATTCTGGATTACAACATGGTGGCCGCTGTGATTACACTTCGTGCATTTGGCGAACAATTGCAGAAGTTTCAACATCGGAGTGAAGAAGCCTCACGGCACCGTGGCGCTGTGAGAGATCTGCCGCTAACAGAAATCCACTGCTCCCAGAATTTTATTTTTTTTATTCGGCAGTAAAATATATAACAATACATAAAATACCGCAGAGGATAACACAAGAACGCTTCCAATACGGATGCTTATTTACATTGTGGTCCTCAAGCACCGAGCTGCTGATCCGCAAGCTGCCTGAGAGAAATCACTCAGGACTTCAAGACCGACCTCCGCTGTCTTGCGGTACATTTGGTGAGTATACATTTCTTTTTATTGTTGCATGAAAATGATTTTTGGGGACTTTTTCCATACGCCCATTTGATTAAGTGGTGTCGCACTCAATGAAAATGTACTGTCTTTAGCCTGCGGTGTTACCGTCGCGGGGTACAGATGCGGGACCTGCAAAGAATTCAAGTCATTAAAAGATATAAACCTCTCTCAGTGGCCACGGAGCTCTGCGGCTCCGATTACCCGAGACCGGTGCGGCGTGCGGATTTTGCCGCAAGAAGTCTGTCCTTGCTGGCAACAGGTGTTACTGGCCGCTCCCATCAAAACAGAAAGAACGGAGAAGAACGTCGCCCGCTGTCGATGTCGCCGCTGTCGATGTCGCCACTGATCTGAACATGCAGAGCTGTATCTCGCATTCATTACAGCTTACTTTTGGATGTTGAAATCTGGATGTGTATAACAGTAACATTACTAACAGATAAAATCAATTTCAATGCGGGATCGGACTGAAGGCTTTTTTTTTTTTTTTTTTTTGATCGGACTGAAGGCGCAAGCGCGTCGTCTTCTCCCCGACGTCATGGAAATGACCCGGATGTACAAACTGTTTTCACGGAGGGCTAAATTTTAGCCGCAAATTTGTCATTTTTAAACGAAGATTTCTCCGCTGATTTACAAATTTGGGCTTACAGATTACTTTACTGCATTCATAAGGGTCTTATAAATACATATCAGCTATTTCTTTCTGAGATCTGGCCACATTTATTTCAGTGCAATGCAATGTCTACTTTAAACATTAAGTGTCTGGTCTTTGTGGTGTATTCAATTGAATATAGACTGAAGAGGATTTGCAAATCATTGTATTCTGTTTTTATTTACATTTTACACAACGTCCCAACTTTACTGGAATTGGGGTTGTATAACAATAAAACAATAATAATAAATAAATAAAATTTGCACCATTAATGCACTACACTTTTGTTTGGTATGTATGATTTTGTAAGATAGAAGAGAATAATTACTCACAATTGAAACTGTACAGACATATAGACTGTACAATCTGTACATCAACATTAATCTCTTCTTATGTCATTTTTCAGTTCTCTCTCAAACAACAACCTGCAGCAGCTACCACGAGATCTATTCAAACATCTGGACATTCTGACGGATTTGTAAGTTTGTCTATATTGAAATCAGAGCAGTCTTCTTAATATCTTGAGGTTTGACTTCACTGTCTGTCACTATGAAACTGTTTGTTTCGGTCCCTCTAGATTTTAATGGATGATCACAGGCATTCATAAGGTTATAGTGTGCAGTTTGTGTCAGACAGAAAAACAAGACTTTTAAATGGATCAAATAGGAATTCTTTCCAATGTAAAACATTCATTATTTATTTTGTTTGACACCAAAATTGATCTTGCCTCTTAATACCATAATATTGGATTCAAATTTAGACAGGCATTTCTTCTTAGAAGAGGAAGCCTACAGCAGCAGAGTAGAGATGACTGTTTCAGCACAGCAGTTGATGCTGTTTCACATGTGACCGGTGACATGCTGCTGAGCACAATGAGCGCTGCTGAGGACTGTTTTCCTCAATCCAGTAAAAATCACAACAGGAACTTGTCCAATTCTTCATCTGGCACTGCTTGTACTGGCGCTAAAGATATCCCTGAGAACAGAGGGGTTTATGGTGTACTGGATTTAGCTTCCTCGTGTTATGGAAGGATTTTTACAAACAGGTAGTGGAGTTGTTCAATAGAGCAAAACATACAGTGGGGCCAAAAAGTATTTAGTCAGTCCCTGATTGTGCAAGTTCTCCTACTTAGAAATATGAGAGAGGTCTGTAATTTCAACATAGGTACACTTCAACTCTGAGAAACAAAATGAGAAAAAGATCCAGGAAATCATGTTGTAGGATTTTTAAAGAATTTATTTGTTAATTATGGTGGAAAATAAGTATTTGGTCAATAACAAAAGTTCAACTCAGCTGGTATTTTGGCCTATTCCTCCATGCAGATCTCCTCTAAAGCAGTGATGTTTTGGGGCTGTCGCTGGGCAACATGGACTTTCAACTCCCTCAACAATTTTCTATGGGGTTGAGGTTGGAGACTGGCTTGGCCACTCCAGGACCTTGAAATGCTTTTTACGGAGCCACTCCTTTGTTGCCTGAGCGGTGTGTTTGGGATCATTGTCATGTTGGAAGACCCAGCCATGTTGCATCTTCAATGCTGTCATTGATGGAAGGAGGTCTTGGCTTAAAATCTCAAGATACATGGCCACGTTCATTCTTCCTTTAACACAGATCAGTCGTCCTGTCCCCTTTGTAGAAAAACAGCCCCAGAGCATGATGTTACCACCCCCATGCTTCACAGTACATATGGGTTCTTGGAATGCAACTCAGCATTCTTCTTCCTCCAAACACGACGAGTTGAGTTTTTACCAAAATGTTCTATTTTGGTTTCATCTGACCACATGATATTCTCCCAATCCTCTTCTGGATCATCCATATGCTCTCTGGCAAACTTCAGATGGGCCTGGACATGTACTGGCTTAAGCAGGGGGGACACGCCTGGCACTGCAGGATTTAAGTCCCTCGCTGTGTAGTGTGCAGCCTTTGTTACTTTGGTCCCAGCTTTCTGCAGGTCATTCATCAGGTCCCTCCGTGTAGTTCTGGGATTTTTGCTCACCTGTTATGTGCTGACGTGGGTCAGAGAACCGAACCAGCATCTGACAATGGCCCAGCGCTAAATAACCAGAAAGCGGTTCCAAGAAACAAATTTATTCCCCCTCATGTGCAATAATCCGTGTACAACATAAATAGTCATCTGTCTTGGCAAGGTGAAGGACGGCGCGCTCTCCAGCGCCCAAATGGATCAAAGCCCGGCACTTCTGGACTCAGATTCACCGCCGAACACCCCCCAGGTGAATACGACAAACTGACTGTGAAGGACGGAAAAGGTGAGGTAAGTCAACAGAGCTACAACAAATGTCCTTCAGAGGCACACACTATCAGCAACACATTCAGGTCTGAATTTAAGCCTTATGTAAATGAGCAGCTTCTCACAACAGGTGGAGGATCATCAATCCGTACGCCACGGCAGTGAGAAGCAAACTGCACAATTCTCATCAATGTTCAAATATACTGCGTAACAAAACGCCAAATTACTATTAACGATTATTCAGACGATAATCACCTCTGATGTGTGCTGACAGCATGTGCCTCACCCGTCCTCCTTCACAGGCACGATGTGTCAAACCCTGGCGCGGTCCTCAGCGTCTCACAACCGAACGTCACAAGGTCGAGTTCCCGGCAATTCTGCTCAAATCACTCATGGCTTAAATGCAGAACGCCATCTCATTATCTGCTTCAGCTGAAAGTCTTTAAGTCTGCACGTGAGCATCATCCACAGGTGCTGCAAGTTGATAGGCCTGCACGTGAACATCCTCCACAGGTGCAGCCAATAGTTCTGATGAGGGTGAAGGACTCTTCCGCCAGCACCTTCTCCACAGAAAAAAACAGTTTGCATACCACCTGGAGAGCAAAGAAAAGAAAACAGCACCCAAATGTCCAGCCAAACCCCCCAACACACAACAGCACCCCCCATCAATGGAAAGCCTCCCAGCGACTGAACAGCACCTCCCTCCGGGGTCCACGACAGGAAGCAAACGGTGTAACGCCCCCAAAGTCCACAGCAGACAGCAGGACAGGGCACCGCAGCTGGAAGGCCGGCTAGCCTCAACAAAAACCCCAAAAGAGTCCCAAGTACAACCTAACATGCAAGAAAAATACAAAACCCACCCAAACCCTCCCCAGGGGACTGTCCCATCCAACCCCGGGAAGAAAAGAAAAACTCCCAAATCCAATAACCCAACATAGCCCGACAACACAATACAAACACAATTTCACAAAGAAAAATAACAAACAACCCCTCCAGACGATGTGCAGAGCTCAACACCTCCCAGAAGACCTTTACCGCCAGTTCCAGGAGTAATAACCAAAGCCGGAATCCCACAGACGTCCCCAGGTATACATGGAGCAACAGCGCCCCCCAGAGGACCGTACCATCACCCCAGGAGGCCCCTCTCCACAACCAAGGAACCCCAGACAGGCCACACTTGGCTAGTCGGCCCCACAATCAATTCCCCCCCAGAGGACCGTCCCATCAACCCTGGAGGTGGAACCTGGAAGGAAACATAAAAAACACAAAAATCCAACCCCCGGCGGACTCCACTAAACCACCCCGGGGGCAAAGAAAACAACCGGAAACCCTGTTACCCTCCCCAGCACCCCAAAAGACCCCAGATTACTCCCATAGCCTATCGTCACCCCAAAAGACCCCAGATTACTCCCATAGCCTATCGTCAGTACAATTTCGGCAAACGGCACAAAACTACCAAGCCGGGGAAGGAAACAGGAAAAACTAACCCAGTCCCATCCCCTAAGCGCAGCGGAAAACCGGAAATACGTCTGGTGCCCCTAAACCGACCATACCACCAGCCTATCGGGAGGGGTGGAACTACCGAAATGGCGAATGGCACAGATCGGCCCACCACTCCGACTGAGGTACGTTCCCGCTGCACTACACCCCGGTAACGCCAATGACGAACGGTCAAAGGCCCACCGGGGCTGGAGTGGAACCGGGTAACAACCAAACCCAAAAAAATGCCCCTGACAACCCCCCCCTAGGCGCAGAGGTTTTTTGAGAAGCGCTCAGCGTAACCAACCTGCACCACCCCACAACCCAAAAGACAAACGGTCTTAGAGTACGTGAGGTTGGGGTTAGGGAAACAGGGAAATAAAAAACAACAAAACAAAATGACCCAATCCACAAACAAAAATTACCTAAGTTCAAATAATGAAGACATACGATTACCTGAGTCCAGCCGAGCTCCGAACTGCCAGTCGTTCACCCAACCAGAACAGCCTCTAATTCCCTAAACACTTTATAACCCCTACATGAAAACAAAAACAGACCAAATAACTAAATAACCAGAGGTCTGCCCCCTTTTTCTTTTTTTTTCTTTTTTTTTATATATATATTATGCCTGTCCAAAAACACCTGGAGATATGTCATCGTTATCTTTCTTGACGCTTATGTGACCGGGGCGATATGGCTGTTTCAGCTCGTCCGAGCTGCATGGGCTCATCCGCAAGAGGAGCCAGAGGTCCCGTTGGAGGAGTCTCAGTGGGGCGAAGAAGAGGCGGCCCTGATCTGTGTCGGGGAAAGCCCCGAGACGGAAAGACCCGCTCAGATGTCCGCCCTCTCTTGCATCCACGCTCCTTTATCCAATCATCTAGACGAATAACCAAAGATATTAGCTCATCTAAATCTTTTGGTTCGTCACGGACTGCTAGCTCGTCTTTTAATAAATCATTCAAACCATCCACAAACACTCCTCTCAAAGCTGTGGCATTCCAACCGGACTGAGCAGAAAAAATTCGGAAATCAACGGAATAATCCGCCGCACTCCACCTCCCCTGCCTGAGATTCAGCAACCGTTGGGCAACGGTACTTGTTTTCACCGGATGGTCAAAAACCAATCGGAACTCCCGGGAGAAATCCTTAAAAGGATCCTAACAATGGAGAGTTATTGCTCCACAACGCAGTGACCCAAGCTAAGGCGTCACCTCGAAGCAAATTTGTCACATATGAGACACAGCTACCATCAGAAGAGAAGGAAGCCGGTTGCTGAGCAAAAACCAGAGAACATTGCATCAAAAACGGAGCACAGGCTTCAACGTTTCCCGCATAAGGTTCCGGATGACAAATAATTGGTTCGGAAGCCGACTCTCTGGGTGTTGGAGTTATCTGCACCGGTATCGATGGTGCAGCAGCTGGAGCAGCAGGAAGCGGAATGGCTTGCGCTGCGAGCTCCGTAACGCGGGCATCTGTTTGTTTAATTTGGTTTGCGAGATGCTGTAATTGCTCCCATATCTTCTCCAAGTGTTCTTGAAGTCTTTCCGCAAATGGAACCGCTTCTGCCGCTGGGTCCATTTAGTACTGGCCGGGAACTACTGTTATGTGCTGACGCGGGTCAGAGAACCGAACCAGCATCTGACAATGGCCCAGCGCTAAATAACCAGAAAGCGGTTCCAAGAAACAAATTTATTCCCCCTCATGTGCAATAATCTGTGTACAACATAAATAGTCAGCTGTCTTGGCAAGGTGAAGGACGGCGCGCTCTCCAGCGCCCAAATGGATCAAAGCCCGGCACTTCTGGACTCAGATTCACCGCCGAACACCCCCAGGTGAATACGACAAACTGACTCTGTGAAGGACGGAAAAGGTGAGGTAAGTCAACAGAGCTACAACAAATATCCTTCAGAGGCACACACTATCAGCAACACATTCAGGTCTGAATTTAAGCCTTATGTAAATGAGCAGCTTCTCACAACAGGTGGAGGATCATCAATCCGTACGCCACGGCAGTGAGAAGCAAACTGCACAATTCTCATCAATGTTCAAATATACTGTGTAACAAAACGCCAATTACTATTAACGATTATTCAGACGATAATCACCTCTGATGTGTGCTGACAGCATGTGTCCCTCACCCGTCCTCCTTCACAGGCACGATGTGTCAAACCCTGGCGCGGTCCTCAGCGTCTCACAACCGAACGTCACAAGGTTGAGTTCCCGGCAATTCTGCTCAAATCACTCATGGCTTAAATGCAGAACGCCATCTCATTATCTGCTTCAGCTGAAAGTCTTTAAGTCTGCACGTGAGCATCATCCACAGGTGCTGCAAGTTGTTAGGCCTGCACGTGAACATCCTCCACAGGTGCAGCCAATAGTTCTGATGAGGGTGAAGGACTCTTCTGCCAGCACCTTCTCCACAGAAAAAAAAAACAGTTTGCATACCACCTGGAGAGCAAAGAAAAGAAAACAGCACCCAAATGTCCAGCCAAACCACCCAACACACAACATCACCATTCTCATGATCATTTTGACCCCACAGGATGACATCTTGCGTGTAGCCCCAGATCGAGGGAGATTATCAATGGTCTTGTATGTCTTCCATTTTCTTACAATTGCTCCCACAGTTGATTTATTCACACCAACCTGCTTGACTATTGTAGATTCACTCTTCCCAGCCCGGTGCACATCTATCATTTTCTTCCTGGTGTCCTTCGACAGTTGTTTGGTCTTGACCATGGTTGAGTTTGGAGTCTGACTGTTTGAGGATGTGGATAGGTGTCTTTTATACAGATAACGAGTTCAAACAGGTGCCATTAATACAGGCAACAGGTGGAGTACAGAAGAGCTTCTTAAAGAAGAAATTACAGGTCTGTGAGAGCCAGAAATCTTGATTGGTTGTGGGTGACCAAATACTTATTTTTCACCATAATTTACAAATAAATTCTTTAAAAATCCTACAATGTGATTCTCTAGATTTTTTTTTTTTTTTTTTTTTTTTTTTTTTTTGTCATTTTGTCTCTCATAATTGAAGTGTACCTATGTTGAAAATTACAGACCTCTCTCATCTTCCTAAGTAGGAGAACTTGCACAATCAGGGACTGACTAAATACTTTTTGGCCCCATTGTAGGGGACAAACCTGCACAGAAAAACAGAACCAAAATGTACAGGACATGACATCACTCATACAGTGGACTATTTCTTCATACAATGGGATGCATATGTATGTCATATGACATGCAATCCACCAATCAAATGACAAAGTTCTAATTAGGTGTCACATAAAATCCTCTGCAACAGAGTAGAACCTGACATGAATCTGAATACACTGAAACTTTGGCCAGGCCCAACTCAGGTGTCAGTTATCACAGGTGTAAAACCACAGCTTCAGTAATGGTACACATAACACAAAGTTGTGCAAATCAGGCCAAATCAGGCAGAAACAGGCTGAAACAGACCGATTGGGCGAGACCCGAACAATTCCAGCCGCTGTTGGAAGGGACAGACAGTTGGACAGCCATGTACAGATGCCGTACGATCCCACGGCAACAGTTTTGTGCACGCTCATGTGCAGGCGCAAGAAGACAGCGTGCTCACACAGCAGCGGAAGCAATTAAATGTTGTACAAATGTACATAAATTGAAGAAAATGTGTAAGGACAAAATAATGCGAGTATAATAATACTCTCATTACTCTGGTAATGATGTGTAATTGATGCTTGATGGGTTCACGGTCTGTGTTGGAATTGAGGAAACGAATAGATTTCGTTTTGTGTGTTAAAATATTTAATTCCTGTCATAAAGAGCAGGCAATACAACAATTATTGCCCTTCTGTTCAGTTTTGTCCACGAACCATGCTCATGGAAGTAAACAAGGACTTAATGAACTGACATTAATGAAATAATGCGCTCACATCATGAACACATCAGCCAGCCACACAGAGGGTCCGTGCGTCCAGCTGTCTCTGGCCAATCAGTGTGCACAGTGCGCCGAAGGGCACCGCGTCATGTGGGCTATAACTCAAATAATCAGACGGATATTTTCACATGGGGCATGCTGGCTGATGGTGTATGCAATGCGCACTGAGGCACAGCTGAATGCGCAGCTGAATGCGCTCTAAAGATGATATGTGTTTTTTTTTCACCATGTCATGATAGCCCGCGACACGTGCATCGCAGTGCCATGTTAAGAGGTGATGTTCTTCATGGCACGATATGTGTTCTCCAGCTGTGAGTTGTGATGGCACAGCAGTCAGAGGTGACATGATGCTCGCCTTTGTGAACACGCGTGTGATCATCTGACACCTTTGGTGCACCTGTGTGCTCTGGCATCATCTGATTGCCTCAGTGGGTACACCTGGGCCATGAGTTGATGGCTTCAGTGCACCCGTGTGCACTGGCATCATTTGATTTCCTCGGTGGGCACATGAGGCATTTTCTAAGTGCCCCACGACTGCTGCTGGAAGTTCGTGAGTGGCACCTCAATTCTGGCTGTGCATGGGTCAAATGGCCATTCAGCACCATTCGCAATCATTCAGCTGCTGGTGTGAAGGCTAGCTCGTTCACCACATTCAGCTAGGCTTCGATGTGGCAGATCATTTCCTGCAGCCCCTCGATCGTGGTCCAAATGGTCTGACCTGCGTACGACATGCTGTACGAGTGTTGCGACCATGGTCAGATGGCAGCACGACTTCATGCTGCCATCCAGCACAAGGGCAACGCAAATGTGGAGTGCATGTGCTGTGGCCGAATTGTTGTGCCAACTGCTGTACGAGGCGTTCGAGTGCAGGTCTGATTTTTCAGGAGTGCCATTTGGCCTCATTCCTGTTATGTGTCAAGGGGTCATAAGTAAAAGTCCTACCATTGCTTCTACCTGTGCACGTAAAACAGGTGATTTTACTGATTAGCTCATCTACCTCCCTGAAGAGTTGAAATAATTAGAATCAGCTGAATTAGTGGGTGGGTCGAACAAATATGTGTGGCAGGACTTCTGTTTTTTTAAGCCAGGAATTTTTGCAAAAAGCAGGGCTCAGTGAGTAATGTTTTTGAACTTGGTTTGACAGAGGTTTAAGGAGATTTAAACTGAACTTTGCTGTCTTTCAGAGATCTGCGAGGGAATTCTTTTTGCTGTGACTGTAAAATCAAGTGGCTTGTAGACTGGATGGAGAAAACCAACACCTCCGTTCCTGCCATTTATTGTGCCAGTCCCTTTGAATTCCAAGGACGAAGAATCCGCAACCTGGCACCACGAGACTTCAACTGCATCAGCGCAGGTTCACTGTCTCTTTTGAAAGTGATACTAAAAGATTTTACAATGAACTAGAAGTAAAATCAACCAATCAATCAAGAATGCATGAGCAAAGAAGAACATCTCTTTCAGTGAGTGGTGGTGGGGATAAGAGTGTGGCTGAAAACAAAGGATTGTTTGTTGTGTTGGGGTTGAAATGGGCCACTGAAATTCTTGGGAGTAGGGGACTGTAGCTCTATCAATCTGGGAGATAAGTGTTGGTAAATAACAAATTATGTATTGCTTGATACCTTATAGGGGATGAGTCTGATTACAAAGACAAGGTCAATTGACTGTCAGCGTGGTGTCCAGCTAACAACCTGCCGCTGAACACCACAAAAACAAAAGAAATAATCCTGGACTTCAGGAAGAACAGGGCTGACCCAGCCCCGCTCTACATCCAAGGGGACTGTGTGGAAAGGGTCAGCTTCATCAGGTTCCTGGGAGTGCAGCTCTCTGACAACCTCTCCTCTCCTGGACTCCCAACACCACAGTGGTGGTGAAGAAAGCCCAGCAGCGACTCCACTTCCTGAGGGTGCTCAGGAGAAACAATCTGGAGGAGAAGCTGCTGGTGTTACGGGGGTGCTCAGCAGCAGACAGGAGAGCGCTGCAGAGGGTGATCAAAATGGCCCAGGGGATCACTGGTTGCTCTCTGCCCAGCCTGGAAGACATTGCCAGCTCTCACGACCTCAGCAGAGCTGCCAGCATCTGCAAAGACACATCCCACCCCAGCAACCACCTGTTTGACCTACTACCCTCCGGCCGACGGTATAGGTCAATCAAAACTAGGACAAACAGACTCGGGGACAGCTTTCTCCCCAGAGCGATCACTGCTCTGAACAATAACAAATCCCTCTAATCCGCACCTTCAAGTTTTCTGTGCAATATCTGTAAACCATGTGCAATATTCCCGTGCAATATGATTCCACAGTTGTATATAATTCTCGTTTTACATTTTACTTGGTCCACATTTTATTTTACTTCATTTTATGTTTATTTAGTTGTACATATACTCTGAACAATATATTGTTAAATTTTATTATCTTTTATTTGTCTAAAAATTACTCGCACCATGGAATGCACCTTTTTGGAGTTGCACTCAAATCTCATTGCAATGCAAATTACAATGACAATAAGGCGATTCCAATTCTGATATCACAAGTAACCCACCAAAGCAGATTTCTGCTTTTGTTCTCCAGTCGCTTCCCCTTGGTCCTTTCCGTGTGGAGTTTGCATGTACTCCCTGTGTTCACTTGGGTTCCCTCCAGATGCTCTGGCTTCCTTTTACTTCCAAAGACATGGATAGATGAATTGGAAACTTTAAATTGACTGAAGGTTTTCATGCAAGTGTGACTGAGTTTGTCTGTCTAAATGTGACCCTGCAATAGACTAGCATCCTGTCCAGGGTGTACTCCGCCTCTCACCCTATCAGTGCTGGGGGTATAGAAATGAGTAAGTGAATGAATGAATGTTACAGGGTGGCTGAACAGAGGTGTTTGGTGATAACAACAACTTTGCAAGAGAAGAAAGGTCCAAGCCTTTAGTGTCCTGATGTTTCTTGTCTTACTGTAAGGTTGTGAGACTTGTACTTTAACCTGTGAGCTAAGCTAATGAGTGCATGTTTTTGGTATTATGTGTCAAGTAAACAGTTACTTAGGACTTATGACTTAGTACTTGTGTCATGAGGGAACATCAGATATGACATTTTGGCCATGTGGCATGATCCAGCATGTAGGCGCCTCAATGCTAGGAGCTGCAGCAAATGGAAATGGCCAAGGGGATGCCCATGTTTCATGTGGCTGTGAAAGATAGATGGCCACTTTTGGGCAGTGGTGATGGACTGGTTGTCTGCCTGAGAGGTTGCCAATTCGGGATCAGGGTTGTTCCATAATGTGGTGTATGCAGTGACATGAAGCACCAGCTTATGTGACCTGACCTGTTACAGTAGTGAGTGATCATTTCATTAGAGTCAAAAACCACAACAAATGTTTCTGGTCATTTTCCTGAAAAAAAAGTTTAATTATATCAAATAGAAATTTGTCGTCTCTGAGCAATTAGAGTTCAAAATCTTCTCTTTAGTCCCATTGGTTACTAGCAGCCGATCTGCTCTGTGTAAGCCTGATACCGTCAGATCTCAGAAGCTAAGCAGTGTGGGACCTGGTTAGTACTTGGATGGGAGACCTCTTTGGAACACCAGCGGCTGTGTGTGTTTCTCCAGGTAAAACTGGAATTGTGTCAGGAAGGGAATCCGGTGTAAAACTTGTGACAACTACCAATGTGGATCTGGTTGTATCCGCTGTGGCGACCCTGAACACAAAATGGGAGCAGCCAAATGGACAACAACAAGTCTCATTGGTTACTAACATTTCAGTAGTAGATGAATTTATTTATTTTTGGTAATTACCATGATAGTGCTAGAATTTTTGATAAAGTACTCTTTAGAGCTTGTACAAACTTGGCAAATAATTTGACACCAAAATTAAGAATGTGTTTCCTAAGATATGGAAGCACACATGACTAGTAGTATGGAGTATTGCAGTGTAGTCATCAATTCAGATTTTTGTCACATCCAGATTTGTCACTCGTCTGGTTGAATTAGATATCCAAGAGTTCAGAATTTAACTTGACTTAAAGTCTATTTAAAACCAGAATGATGTTCATAGAAAATTAAGTGTTAAGTACAGTATGCCATGACTTCCGATCTGGCAAAAGAGTGTGATGAGGAACCGGATCTGATGGTGATCATGTGCAGCTTGGACAGCTGCTGTTGTTAAAGACTGTTATGTAAATGGCTATATCAAGGACCCCAACACAGAGAACCACAACAGAAGGTAGATAAAAGTGGGTTTATTGTCCCACAGGAATAAACACACAGTTTGTACATCAGGCAATGGGCTTGGTCATGAAACGGGCAAATGTCAAGGAGACAGGTGATCAGTCAAACATGCATCAGTCTTTCTGATGGTGCAGCAGAGGGTTATCCAATTTGCAAGCAATACGTCAATGTACAAAGACATATTATACCAGGCAAACAAATCTAATGACAGTAGGCAAACTTCAGGGAATTCAGAACGGCTGCAAAGGTTTGTAACAGAGAGGCAAACTAGAAGCACTGGCAATCAGAACCCAAGAAGGTCAGAATGCACCTAGACAATCTGGCAATGAGGGAACTCTAACAAAGCCAAACACACTATCAAACCTGTAAAACCAGAAACAGAAAGATAAACCACATGGAATGAACACGGAATATACTACTACTACTACTACTACTACTACTACTAATACTACTACTACTAATAATAATAATAAATACACTGAAAATAATACCAAGAACAACACAGAGACTAGTAACACACCCCAAAATATGATCCATGACACTCTCTGTTGAGGCAGCTATGCCATAGATTTTAGTCAGCTGTGCATACAGAAAGAGAAATCTGAAAGTGAGCCTCAACATTCACCTAACTTGTAGAGCTTAGATACCAAGGCAACAAGAAAACAGTGAAAGATGATGTCATGGCATTTATATACTCTAATTAAGTTTTTTGTTGCTGCAGATTTTGCTGTTTAT
This sequence comes from Thalassophryne amazonica, assembly GCF_902500255.1. Lineage (NCBI taxonomy): Eukaryota > Metazoa > Chordata > Actinopteri > Batrachoidiformes > Batrachoididae > Thalassophryne > Thalassophryne amazonica. Next base: position 27,765,567 of record NC_047107.1, read on the forward strand.
GAAACATTCCAGTTTCACTCTGTGTCGGTGGAGTCCTATGAGTTCAGTGAAGATCAGTTTGTGGTATTTGCCCAGCCTGATTCAGGGTTCTGCACTCTGTACGTGTGGGATCATGTGGAGATGGTCTTCAGGACGTTTCATAACATTACATGTAAGTGATCTACTATGTTGTAAAAGATGTAGCATTTTCTGTTTAAGAATTTTATCTTGAATAATTTTTGTCCTTTGTAAATTTGCCACAGCTCAATCTGCTGTTTACTGCAAACCAGTGGTCATTAACAACACCCTTTACATGGTTGTAGCTCAACTTTTTGGTGGCTCACATATCTACAAGTGAGATCACATTAACAAGAACTAAATATGAATTTTTAAATGTGGGCTTTGGAATGTTGTGATGACTCTTTTCTTTACAGGTGGGTAGAGGACCCACAGCGTTTTGTGAAGATCCAAGACATTGATACATCTCGAGTGAGGAAGCCCAACTTTGTGGAGACCTTCCAGGTAGATGGGGAATGGTATTTCGTGGTTGCAGACAGTTCCAAGGCGGGCTCCACCAGCATTTATCGGTGGAACAGCAATGGTTTCTACTCTCATCAGTCTCTCCATCCCTGGCATCGAGACACCCACGTGGACTTCCTTGAAGCTGGAGGAAAGGCACACCTCATTCTCTCCAGTGCCTCTCAACCACCAATGGTTTACCAGTGGAACCGAAGCCAGAAGCAGTTTGCTTTTCATTTCCAAATCACCGAGTTAGCAGATGTGCAGATGGTCAAGCACTTCTGGGTGCGGAAGGTTCTTTACCTTTGCCTCACACGCTTCATTGGTGACTCCAAGATCCTCCGCTGGGAAGGGCAGCGTTTTGTTGAGATCCAGACTCTTCCCTCACGGGGCTCCATGGTAGTTTATCCCTTCATGGTAGGCCTGCGACAGTATCTAATCTTTGGGAGTGACTTCTCCTTCTCCAGAGTCTACTTATGGGACAGCCTCACTCAACGCTTCCAGTTGTTCCAGGAGCTCAATATGAGGGCCCCTCGTGCCTTCAACTTGGTGTCTGTCGACAACAAGGACATTTTGTTGGCTGCCAACTTCAAAGGCAACACCCTGGCCTACCAGCACCTGGTGGTAGACCTCAGTGCCAAGTAACACAGTCAGTAGTGAAGGTGGTGTTTCTGACTGTACAGTCAGGTATGTAAGTATTTGGACAGTGACACAGTGTTTTCACTTTTGCCTCAGTACACCACCACAAGGGGTTTGATTTGAAACAATCAAAGTGTGATTCAAGTGTAGACTTTTAGCTTTAATTTGAAGAGTTTAACACCAATATCAGATCGACCATTAAGGAGTTAAAATACTTTCATACACAGTCTCTCCAGAGAGTTCAGCACAGTCACACCCATATGTGTTGCTTGGCAATGGCACATTTGTGTAGCACTTAGACAATTTTCACAGACAGCTTCGATTTTTCACGAGTGGCATGGGATTCCTCCTTCGTGCGCCAGTCGGCTTCAATCACGTTACATGTGAAGGGGCCCTAAAGGAAGACAATACCTTGGGCAGTTTTGATTGATGGCGTGTTCTCCAAGGAAACAGGTGATTTAGAGAAAAACATTATTTTGGATTTTTCTGCATTCAAGACTAGTTTGAATTTCTCCAACAGATCTGCAAGAATTCAAATGCCTGTGTCACTTAGTCTGAGCAGTAATAGATTACGGTGTCATCAGCATACAGACAGTAGAAGGCATTTGATAGGTTTGTACACAGGTCAGTAGTATAATGTGTGAACAAGACAGGTCCTTAGACTGAGCCATGAGGAACACCTTTCATTACCTCGAGGAAGGCAAAGTTAACACCAGCCATCTGAACACAGATGGTTGGCATAGAACTGCTAACCAAATAGTCTGCAAACCAAGAGACGCATGTGTAGAGACACCGTGTTTGTAAAGAATTTCTAATAAGAGACTGTGATCCACGGTGTCAAAGTCCTTCGAGAGATCAAGAAATAGTGCGACACAAAACTTTTTTGAATCCAATGCCTCAAATCCATCATTTAAAACTTTTAGGATAGCAGCTGTGGTGCTATGTTGCTTCCTAAAACCAGACTGGAAAGGGTTTAAAATGTTATTTGATTCTAGGAAGTCCGTCAATTGATCACAGACCAACTTTTTGAATAATTTTGCCACACCGCATAATTTTGAAATAGGTCTGTAATTGTTCACATTCAAAGGTTCACCTCCTTTTATCAGTGGCACAACAATAGCAGATTTTCAGACTTTCGGGAGTTTGTTTGTGCTTAGGCTCAAATTAAAGATGGCAGTTAGAGGCTTGGGAATCAGGTCTGCAGCCGATTTTAGAAAAAATGGATCCAAGCCATCAGGACTAGCTGATTTTTTGGAATCCACCATCTTCAGCAAACTACACTTTTATTAGAGCAAGTGGATGAGTGAATAAGGAATTGGAATGCCAATATGTAGACCTGGGTTTGAATACTGCTCATGCTACCTGTCTGTGTCCTTGGACAAGACATTTACATTGTCTCAGTCCACCCAGCTGTAAATGGGTACCAGCCTCAGCTGGGGAGGTAACCTGCAGTTGAGTGGCATCTCGTCCAGGTGGCACTGTAGACAATGTGCTTGATACCGATGAGTGATACAGAATCCAGAGATACTAAGTGCCAATGGACCTCAGGGTCTATATAGGACTTACGTCTTTACTGTAGCCTCCTTCAGTTGTTGCTTATTTGTGGGTCTTTCTGTCTTCAGTTTTGTCTCCAGTGTGCAAAAAAGCTGCTCTACTGTGGTGTCAGCTGACTGATCTGGTCATTAAAAAAATGTTCCATTACTGTCTGATAAGTTTATTTTGTTTATTTATTCAGTCTCAGTATGGCCTCCTTCACTTACATCAAAATCTCTTTGAACCTCACACTGAAAGTTCCAGTTAACAGCTACCAAATGCAAATTCAACACTTGGAATCAAATCAAATCCAGATTTGTCACCTTAATTTGCAATGAAATCATAGAGGAACAGGCCCCACCTGTCCACAAAACTGCTCATCAGTCAACTGTCCAGTTACTTATAGGCTCTGAATAGAATAACCGTGTGTACAAATGGCTGTAATTCCTAAATACCTTGGATTACAGTTTTGTAGGGATAGTGGCCATGTGGTAGTGCATTTGTTTCCAGTGCAGAAGGTTCCCAGTTCAAACCCCACTCCTCCCCATTCTCCATGTAATGTGGAGTTGTGTCAGGAAGGGCATCCGGTGTAAAACTTGTGCCAATTCAACAGGCAAATCCACCTTGGACTTTCTGTGGTGATCCTGAGTGAAAGACAAGGGAGAAGCCAAAGACACTTACTTTTCCCTTGGATTAAAGTTGACGTTCAGTCCGACAAGCACATCTTGATGGTTTCATTTAAACTCCTTTGTGGTTTTGTGCAGAAGCAATATTACAAAAATTGTGTCACTGTCCATATACTTATGGACCCAACTGTAAATCATGTGCCAAAATAAGACAGTAAAATATTTAAGATGTAGCTGAAAGACTGCTGCTCCACCCAGTGTGAGAAATGAGGCAACTAGTTAATGCAGTAAATAATTAAGGAAAGTACATTTTCATCCTTATCTGTTTTTTTATGATTTATTAGTTCGCAGGATTATTCAAAAATTTTACCAACTGATTTTTACTAAATTTGTTGTAGAGGTGGGAATTGGCCTAGAATTGACAGAATGAAAATAAAAATTCACTTTTTTTCCCAACCCCTAGTCATATTAAAACATTGCTATCAACCAGACCTCTAAGTGCACCACTCATCTTTAGCCACTGATTCCTTCACAAGCAATCCATTTTGAAAAAATTAGTTTAGGGATGAAAGAGTGAGAATATACATGGCAACCATTACAACAAAAGATTTTTTTTTTTTAAGCTATTAAAGATGCTGTTTTACAAGAACAAAATAAAAGATATGTGCAATGTTAATAACGTTCCCAACATGTTTTAATGTTTTTTTTTTCTTTTATCTATAAATTTTTGATAGGTCACTCTATATTTTCTACTTTCCAGTTACAGTTTTTGTAATAACCACACTTATTTGCCTTTTCTGTTGCCATTTGTTTTGTTCTCATTGCTTTTATTGAGGAGCACAATGGATATGTGTTGGATCCTCAACACATTACAAGTGTTTTGTTGTCTCATTGTTATGTATGTGTTGAATTTCTAAATAAGTCTCAACTCATCTCATCTTCAACCACTTATCCAGGATGTACCCCATGCTCAAAATAGCAGTGAAATACAATTAAAAGCCTACTTTGTAATTTTTGACACATTAGGGGCACAAAACCTCTGAAGAAATATGCCCAACTAAGTCTACCTCATTTATCTGTTAACATAAACCCTGCATCTTAGACAGATAGTTTTATTCTGACAACACTACTCACACTAAATATTACTTATAGAAATGTAATAATCAACAATGCAGTAGATATTTTAATGATTAAATTCAAGAATGCATTCAAAACTACCCCATGCAAATTAAAGTTCAGAAAAATGCAGTTTGATTTAATATAGAGCTCTAGTGTTGGTGCCCATGTATTTCCTGTTCAGCAGTTCATGTAAGTTAGGATTTTACTCAAATGATGCAATTATCAAATGTGAGTAAAGCTTGATTGTAAATGTTTTAATGGCTACATTTGTTTAAAAAAAAAAAGTGAACTTGTCCTTTCATGTTGGATGAATTCAGGACTAGAGATGGACTACGAATGTATGATTTTATTTATTCCTTTTTTTTTTATAAAAAGTAAAAGTAACACTTTTAGTTATTTTCTTCAGACTCTGCAGAAATAATGCATAGCTCACAACACAGGATTCAGGAATATTTAAATATCTATGAATGTACAGGTTTGTGCAGATCTCGATCCTGTGGATCAGAAAACATATTGATGGATTCTCGGATCTCTTTTGTGAAAGGATTTTGTCTTTATAGCACATTAATTACACAGACATATCTACGACTGTTGAATCCTGGAGGATGTATGCTCTGTACTGAGTGCCCCTGTAGCTGTTTATATAAGGTTGCCTAAAATATGGTTTAATGTAGTAAGATGGTAAAATGCTATGATGTGTTCTTCTGTACAGCCAGTCTGCACTGCATGTCCACAGATGTTACTACTTGAAAATGTTTTATACTTTACAAACGCATAAACTTCCCTGCATGTGCATCCATGAAATTATTTATGGGATGAGATTTAATCACTTACACTGCTCACTAAATACTGTATCTGCAGCTTTTGTTTTACACAGCTTCGCATGAATGTACTGATTTTTGCAACATTTGCACATGGACTGGACATCACAGTTTGTCTTCAGATTATATATTTTTCCTGATTAAGGATAACTACAGTTTGAAATGTCCTTGATAAACATTTTTACAGCACTAAATGTACATTTTTAAGGATGAACTCCCTTGATTTTGTTGTGAATCTATATCAAATACCCATTGTTTACAAATTTTAACAGACACGATGCCATTTGGGTACACTGTATCAACTATTACGTACAGATCTCCACATAGTCATAAGTACTGTGTTTATTATATTTCCAATTTGTGTTAAAAATCTGTGACTGCTAAATGACAGAAAAGCATGCTGTATCTTTGTTCTGCAGATATGCTTCATCCTACCTTATGTCAAATGGTGTAACCTTTTGCTACTTCATACTAATGTGACACCACAGAAAGTCTGTATGAGCCTCACATTTTTCCATTTATAAAATAAATCTCAACACTTTAATGCCTGATGAAATTTCTGCATGGCCAATCGAAGGAGCTTCTGAAGTGCATCTCATGCTAGAATGTCGGAGGCCAGATAATAAAACTTTACAATAGTCTGGCTATTACATGAACCACAATTTCTGCATCCTCTATGAAGAGGATAGAACCTTTTGTAATATTTCATGAATGAAAACTTAACATTATTACCAACCTCTCTAATCTGCAGGTCAAAGGACAATATGAGATCAAAGATTACAGCAAGGTTTTAACTGATTCATTTTGGTGAATTACACAGTCACCCAAAGGCAATGTCATTCAATCATACCAATGTCTATGTCAAATGAGGACAATAACCGTTATTGCAGCCTTCCCTAAGATCAGGAGTAACACATTAGATAATCATTTCTTCATTGCAAGCAAACAAACCTGCAACCTCACAACCTTAGTAATGTCATCTGCACAAATAGGAATGTAGAGCTGTGTGTCATTAGCATAGAAGTGAATGTGATGTATCACATCTACCATCACATCAACTATCACATCTACCATCACATCAACTATCACATCTACCATCACATCTACCACCAACTAAACTAATTAAATTTTATCCTATAAAGCATTAACATGCCAACATATTCCAGACACATTAAGTTTTTTATTTAAAAATAAAATAGTAATAATAAAACAAAATATGTAGGTTTGTATCATAAACTGTAAGTACCTGCAGATTTGATGTGCACGATGTGTGCTTTGTACAGTTATTTCACATTAATAAATGAATTAGGAATTATTCATAGACTGCGTAAAATTAGTATGAATTAAATTTCTGCATAAAAATAACGCAGGCGTAATGGAAGGTTTTGGATATACTCGTTTACATATTAAGATTACCCCCGTACCAGATTTGTATATCCGCTATCTGCGCATGCGCAAAAAACGGGAAGCTCGTTCCCTCCTGAGTTTACCCTTTCTGGACTCCTTCAGCAATACTTTTTGTGAACAGGGATTAAATCAAATGAACAGGCTAATTATTTTTTAAACCAGCTGTCAGTCCTTCCCGCACACAGAAATGGTAATCCACTGATCTCAGTGGGGTAAACTCAGTACAGAACAAACTTCCGGTTGTTTCGCGCATGCGCAGACAACGGATATAAAAATCTGGTACAGGCATGCCTGACTTTAAAAACGTGTTGTCATGTTGTTGACATTGCGTGTTACCTTTCTGAGAGCTAGTGCTAGTCACGCTTCATTTCTGGTTACATTAGTAACTGGCAGCGACATGTAGGAAATCTTTTTTTGGCTTGTTAAACTACCAAGAGACGACAATCGAGTTTATTTTTCCTCTTAACTAGCTAGCTAACAGGGTTGGTTAGCACAGCTAGGCGCCGATGTCCAGTGAAATGACGCTGCTGCTTCCAGACTGGGACGATGACCAACGGATGAACTTCCTGTTCTCGGACTTTAAGGAGAACCGGGATGTGAACCCGTCGGACTGGGACAGTAAACTGGACTTTTGGACAGCTGCGGTGGTGCAGAGCTGCAGGGACCGCGGCACAGTCAGCTTCAGCCTGCAGGAGCTCAGCACCAGGTTCAGGAGGAAGGGAACCTCCCCGCTCGGCCTGGTCACCGTCATCCAGTGTATGGCCGGGTAAAAGTACACACACACACACACCGCCCTATGGACTCAGATCCGCAGTGTTGCCAACTCCTCAGTAAGAAAAGTAGCTATTGCTGTCCTAAAAGTCGCCAGAAGTCGCTAAATGACGTCATAAGCTAATTTACGTATTACGACGTCATAACAGATGTAGGAAAAAGACGTTGTGAGAGAGACCACTGAATACATTATCAACCTTTTAATATTGTTTGGTACATTCCATATTCATGAATGGAGAGTACTGAAAAGGAATTTACACGGACGTCTGGCTGAATTTGAACAATATATAAGCAGTAAGATAAGATAAGACTTTATTGATCTCACAGTGGAGAAATTCACATGTTCGTCAGCTCTTAATAAACACACAAGATGAGTGCAAGTAGAAGAAAATGTGCATCAAACAGCGTGTGCAGAGATAAGCAATAATAGTACTTGTAACAATACAATAAAATAAGAAAATGAGGTAGAAATAAAACAAATATATATACATATATATAAGTATATATGCATATATAAACGTGATTGGAATTAAAAAATAGGAGCATCTTATTTACAATATGTGAAGTGGAGTTAGATGTGATAAGGTGACACTACTGCTGGAATTTGTAAACAAGTTGTTATTGCACATGATTTGTGGACATATTATTGCATGTGGTTATTTCACATTGTTATTGTACAGCAGCAGGGAGGAACGACCTGCGGTATCGTTCCTTCTTGCACTGAGGGTGCCTCAGTCTGTCACTGAACAAGCTGTTCAGCTCCACTACAGTCCGGTGCAGAGGATGAGAGGAGTTGTTCATGATGGATTTGAGCTTGGCTAACAACCTCCTCTCAGCCACCTTCTCCAGAGAGTCCAGAGGAAAGCCCAGGACAGAGCTGGACTTCCTGACCAGCTTATTCAGTCTCTTTCTCTCCCGCTCTGTGCTGCCCGGGGCCCAACAGATGACAGCATAGAGGAGAGCAGAGGCTACAACAGAGTCGTAGAAGGTCTTAAGCAGAGGCCTGATCACTCCAAAGGATTTCAGTCTCCTCAGGAGGTGGAGGCGACTCTGGCCTTTTTTGTACAGGGCGTCAGTGTTGGGAGTCCAGTCCAGTTTGTTGTTGACGTGAACACCCAGGTATTTGAAACTGTCCACAGTCTCTATGTCCTCCCCCTAGATGTTCACCGGTGGGTGAGGTGGTGGTTTCCTCCTGAATTTGATCACCATCTCCTTCGTCTTACTGGTGTTGAGACACAAGTGGTTGCGCTCACACCAGTCCACAAAGTCCGTGATGACCGACCAGTACACAAAGTCCGTGATGACCGACTGGTACTCCAGCTCGTTCCCCTCAGACACATGACCCACAGTGGCGGAGTTATCAGAGAACTTCTGGAGGTGGCAGCTGTCCGTGTTGTAGGTGAAGTCCGAGGTGTAAAGGGTGAAGAGGAAAGGCGAGAGGATGGTGCCCTGGGGGCCCCGGTGCTGCACCTTACCACCTCAGACTGACAGCCGCGCAGCCGCACGTACTGCAGGCAGTCAGTGAAGTAGTTGATGGTCCAGGCAGCTAGATGTCCATCCACTCCTGCATTCTTCAGCTTCCCCCGCAGCAGCGTCCATCTGATGGTGTAGAAAGTGCTGGAGAAATCAAAGAACATGACTCTCACAGGGCTCCCGCCGGTCTCCAGGTGTGTGAGCGCCTGATGTTGGGCCTGTAGGCGAACTGCAGCGGGTCCAGGATGTTGCTCACCATGGTGCGGAGGTAAGACAGGGGTTTTTAATGGAAATGCATTGTGATCGGACAAGACATTTTGATGTGAGTGAAAAATCAGTTATAGAAAATCCATTATATACGGTGTTTATTACATGGAAAATAATACAAAAACACAGGGACTTTTTTTTGTCCAGTGACTGCGAATATCTGGTTTATACAACCCCTGGCAAAAATTATGGAATCACCGGCCTCGGAGGATGTTAATTCAGTTGTTTAATTTTATAGAAAAAAGCAGATCACAGACATGACACAAAACTAAAGTCATTTCAAATGGCAACTTTCTGGCTTTAAGAAACACTATAAGAAATCAAGAAAAAAAGATTGTGGCAGTCAATAACGGTTACTTTTTTAGACCAAGCAGAGGGAAAAAAATATGGAATCACTCAATTCTGAGGAAAAAATTCTGGAATCATGAAAAACAAAAGAACGCTCCAACACATCACTAGTATTTGTTGCACCACCTCTGGCTTTTATAACAGCTTGCAGTCTCTGAGGCATGGACTTAATGAGTGACAAACAGTACTCTTCATCAATCTGGCTCCAACTTTCTCTGATTGCTGTTGCCAGATCAGCTTTGCAGGTTGAACTTCCACCAAAGATTTTCAATTGGATTAAGATCCGGACTGTTTGCAGGCCATGACATTGACCCTATGTGTCTTTTTGCAAGGAATGTTTTCACAGTTTTTGCAGATGCAGGGTTTATGTTAACAGATTAATTAGGTGGACTTAGTTGGGCATATTTCTTCAGAGGTTTTGTACCCCTAATGTGTCAAAAATTACAAAGTAGGCTTCTAATGGTATTTCACTGCTATTTTGACCATGGGGTACATCCTGGATAAGTGGTTGAAGATGAGATGAGTTGAGACTTATTTAGAAATTCAACACATACATAACACTGCAATGAGACAACAAAACACTTGTAATGTGTTGAGGATAACACAAAGAGTTAGTTGCATGTCCATTGTGCTCCTCAATAAAAGCAATGAGAACAAAACAAATGGCAACAGAGAAGGCAAATAAGTGTGGTTATTAAAAAAATAATCTTTTGTCGTAATGGTTGCCATGTATATTCTCACTCTTTCATCCCTAAACTATTTTTTTCAAAATGGATTGCTTGTGAAGGAATCAATGGCTAAAGATGAGTGGTGCACTTAGAGGTCTGGTTGATAGCAATGTTTTAATATGATTAGGGATTGGGAAAAAAAAAGTGAATTTATATTTTCATGCAGTCAGTTCTAGGCCAATTCCCACCTCTACAACAAATTTAGTAAAAATCAGTTGGTAAAATTTTGAATAATCCTGCGAACTAATAATCATAAAAAACAGATAAGGATGAAAATGTACTTTCCTTAATTATTTACTGCATTAACTAGTTGCCTCATTTCTCACACTGGGTGGAGCAGCAGACTTTCAGCTACATCTTAAATATTTTACTGTCTTATTTTGGCACATGATTTACAGTTGGGTCCATAAGTATATGGACAGTGACACAATTTTTGTAATATTGCTTCTGCACAAAACCACAAAGGAGTTTAAATGAAACCATCAAGATGTGCTTGTTGGACTGAATTTCAACTTTAATCCAAGGGAAAAGTACGTGCCTTTGGCTTCTCCAAGTTTTACACCGGATGCCCTTCCTGACACAACTCCACATTACAATACAATGACTGTTCAGGTGAGTTTTACTGTACATGGGACTGAACGATAAAGTCACTTCCATCCTACACAGCTGACTTTATTTTCCCCAATTTTTCTTCTGTTTGGATCTGAAGGGAATCTGTACATCTTGAGTCCCTTGTTGTGTTTATTTGTGTATCCAAATGCACAACAACCCGGCATTTTCAGTGAATAAATAAATAAAATAGCTGGATTTACATGCAGACAGATTAACAGCAAATGTTACAAACCCTGGCAAAAATTATGGAATCACCGGCCACGGAGGATGTTTATTCAGTTGTTTAATTTTGTAGAAAAAAAGCAGATCACAGACATGACACAAAACTAAAGTCATTTCAAATCGCAACTTTCTGGCTTTAAGAAACACTATAAGAAAGCAGGAAAAAAAAAATTGTGGCAGTCAGTAACGGTTACTTTTTTAGACCAAGCAGAGGGAAAAAATATGGAATCACTCAATTCTGAGGAAAAAATTATGGAATCATGAAAAACAAAAGAACACTCCAACACATCACTAGTATTTTGTTGCACCACCTCTGGCTTTTATAACAGCTTGCAGTCTCTGAGGCATGGACTTAATGAGTGACAAACAGTACTCTTCATTAATCTGGCTCCAACTTTCTCTGATTGCTGTTGCCAGATCAGCTTTGCAGGTTGGAGCCTTGTCATGGACCATTTTCTTCAACTTCCACCAAAGATTTTCAATTGGATTAAGATCCGGACTGTTTGCAGGCCATGACATTGACCCTATGTGTCTTTTTACAATGAATGTTTTCACAGTTTTTGCTCTATGGCAAGATGCATTATCATCTTGAAAAATGATTTCATCATCCCCAAACATCCTTTCAATTGATGGGATAAGAAAAGTGTCCAAAATAACAACGTAAACTTGTGCATTTATTGATGATGTAATGACAGCCATCTCCCCAGTGCCTTTACCTGACATGCAGCCCCATATCATCAATGACTGTGGAAATTTACATGTTCAGGCAGTCATCTTTATAAATCTCATTGGAACGGCACCAAACAAAAGTTCCAGCATCATCACCTTGCCCAATGCAGATTCGAGATTCATCACTGAATATGACTTTCATCCAGTCATCCACAGTCCACGATTGCTTTTCCTTAGCCCATTGTAACCTTGTTTTTTTCTGTTTAGGTGTTAATGATGGCTTTTGTTTAGCTTTTCTGTATGTAAATTCCATTTCCTTTAGGCGGTTTCTTACAGTTCGGTCACAGACGTTGACTCCAGTTTCCTCCCATACGTTCCTCATTTGTTTTGTTGTGCATTTTCGATTTTTCTCAGAATTGAGTGAGTCCATATTTTTTTCCCTCTGCTTGGTCTAAAAAAGTAACCGTTACTGACTGTCACAGTTTTTTTTTCTTGATTTCTTATAGTGTTTCTTAAAGCCAGAAAGTTGCCATTTGAAACGACTTTAGTTTTGTGTCATATCTGTGATCTGCTTTTTTTCTACAAAATTAAACAACTGAATGAACATCCTCCGAGGCCGGTGATTCCATCATTTTTGCCAGGGGTTGTATTTTGGCCCCAAGATGGCACAATGAGTCACGTGACCGTTTGTTTTTTGTTTTGTTTTTTCCCCTGACTCATCATGTCTCTGTTCTATAAGGGACTAGTTTGGGCTTTACCCCACTGACCTTTAGTGGGCGTTCTTTTTTTTTTTTTTTTTTGGTCAGTGAAACATCTCCAAACTCAGTGCAAATGCTTGTAATTTGGTCACTGTTCAAAAGGGTCAGACTCATCAATAAAGTCAATTTAATGTACATTTGTTCATTCAGGTTAGCTTGGTGTATAAATCTCAGCGTTCCAGACAATGATAGCTATCAGCTGGCTAAACAAAGCAAGCTAGAGCCAGTAAAAAAAAAAACAGCTGATTTCAACAGAACAGCATACAGCCCGAGCATGTTTTCACTGAGCGGCCAGTCAAAGAAGTACGAATTCTCACCTTCAGATTGGCCACTTTGCTGAAAGTGACGTGGTGCCGACCTTGAGAATTAGACCATCAGTCAGGACCTCAAAATATGAAAAGCATTATTGAAAAAGGGGGAAAGGCTGCCATACCTTTTCTAAAAGCCAGAAATCTTAGCTTTTCAGTGATATGTGATGGCCATCTGAGAAGAGTAGCTGTTACAAGTTATGAAACATAATGTAAACTAAGGTTGAGAAAATTATGCAAACAACCAAAGTAGAACAGTGAGATAGATGAAAATCTAAAGATGGTATAACAACAAATGAGGCACGAATTCCTATGTTTTTGCGTGTGGAATGTCTAATAACAATAACTTTGTAGGTCAAGGTCACAACCTTTTAGCAAGGCTGGTAACATTTTCAAGGTTTACTGCTAATTTGCTACTTTGTTTCTTTTTTGTTCATTTTCCCACTTAGGTTTCTTTAATATACTTTGATTATTATATATATAATTATTTGTGAAATGCCCATGACTATATTGCTGTTTGTAATGATAAATAACATACGAGGTCTGTTAGAAAAGTAACAGACCTTTTTATTTTTTGCAAAAACTATATGGATTTGAATCGTGCGCTTGCATCAGCCAGGCTTGAACCTTTGTGCGCATGCGTGAGTTTTTTCACGCCTGTCGGTTGCGTCATTCGCCTGTGGGCAGGCTTTGAGGGGGGCACTGGTCCTCCCCCTCGTCGGATTTTCATTATGAGGAAAATGTCTGAACGATTGGAGCAGCGCTGCATCAAATGTTTTCAGAAAATGTGAGAGACAGCCAGGTTGAAACCATTTGGAAAATTCAGATGGCTTTCGGTGAAGATTCTATGGGCATCACAAGGATTAAGGACCATTACAACCGGATTAAAGACGGCCCACAGCGGCTGAGGGCGCGCCGCGCTCCGAGCGGCCATCGACAGGCTGAAATGACCAGATCATTTCCAAAGTGAAGGCTGTGTTTATCCGGGACATTGTGTGACCCAGAGAAATTGCGGAAGAGGTGGGCATAGCCATTTTTAGGCACATTCCACTGTTAAAGGAGATTTTGTAGTGAAAGACGTGCAGCGGAATTCGCGCGTCAGGACAAAGCCGCAGTGGCGGAGAACAAAAGCAAGTCCGTGTTGGAAGTCTCATGGGACATGTCTTCCACCATTCAGAAGATTCAGATGGCTTTCGGTGGCTTTTTAGTCAAGTGAGTATCCGAGAAATTGTGTAGAGCTGGGCATGTCAACATGTCCCGTGAGACTTCCAACACAGCTGATGGCGCAGCAACAGCGCCTCCGTGTTGAAGTCTCACAGGACATGTTGTAACATGCCCAGCTCATCAACCATTCAGAAGATTCAGACGGCTTTCGGTGGCTTTTCAGTCGTGTGACTATCCGAGAAATTGTGGACAAGCTGGACATGTCAGGGCATGTCCTGTGAGGCTTCATCACGGAGGCGCTGTTGCTGCGCCATCAGCTTCGTGCCGATGAATTTTGCCGCCACTCTTTTCATGGCAAAATCTTCTTTCACAGTGGAATGTGCCGAAAAAGTGCTGATGTCCACCTCTTCCACAATTTCTCGGATAATCATGACGGTCCCACATCACCACAGTGTTCACTTTGGAAATGATCCGGTCGTTTCAGCGTGTTGATTCCGATCGGAGCGCGGCGCGCCCTCCGCCATTGTGCGGACGTCTTTAACCGGTTGTACCGCTCCTTAATCTGTGTGATGCCCAGAGGATTGTCACCGAAAGCCGTCTGAATAATCCGAATGGTTTCCACCTGGCTGTCGCCCAATTTGTGGCAAAATTTGATGTAGTCACGCTGCTCCAGTCGTTCCACCATTTCCTTGCAAAGAAAAAATGACAAGAGACTCCACCCATCCTCACACAAAGGCTGCTTACAAGCAAATGACGCAACCGACAGCCGTGAAAAAAATCACGCATGCGCACAAAGGTTCAAGGTTGGCTCATGCAAGCACACGTGAATCAAATCCATCAATTTTTTGAAAAAAATAAAAAGGTCGGATACTTTTCTAACAGACCTCGTATATATGTATGTATGTATGTATATGTGTGTGTGTGTGTGTGTGTGTGTGTGTGTATATGTATGTATGTGTGTGTGTGTGTGCGGCGGCACAGGAAAAACACCTCCGTGTTGATGACCATTTGTAAAATCCAGGCGGCTTTTGATGGCTTTCAGTGGAGTGAGTATCTGAGAAATTGTTTAACAGTTGGGCATGTTCCAACTTGTCCTTAAGGCTTCCAACAGAGGTGTTTTAATTGTGGCGGAGCGTCACGGAGGCTGCGAGCCGACACTGCAATCCGTCCGCACGTCTTTCATTAAAAAAATCTCCTTTAACAGTGTAATATCCAGATAAAATGCTGAAACCGACTTCTTCTGAAACTTCTCTGTTCTCTCACGACGTCCTGGATCAATAGAGCCTGAAATGTGGAGGTTTTCAGCTTGAAACAGGCTGACAACGGCGCCTGGGAGTGCTGCGCGACGTCCCACCTGCGTGGGAAGTCCTTAAAGCGACAGTATCACCTCAAAATCTCTCATCAGCCGTTAAAATTTCACCGAAAACCAGCTTATTTTTCGAACCGTGTCCACTTCGATGTGCCTCACAGGTTTAGAAAAAATTTTGATCAAACAAAGCGCCAGTCTCTCAGCAACTTCTCAGACAAAGGAATTCCGACGAGGGGCTGGACGACTCCTCCCACAAGGAGTGCTCACAGGTGAATGACGTCACCGACAGGCGTGGAAAAACTCACGCATGCGCACGAGGGTTCAAGCATGTCTGACATAAAAACATATGAATGAAATCCATATAGTTTTTGAAAAAATAAAAAGGACCTATACTTTATTGACAGACCTCGTATACATATACATACACACACACATATACATATACATACATACATATATACATACATACATACACACACATATATACATATACATACACACATACACATATATACATACATATACACACACACACATAAACTCAACAAAAATATAAACGCAACACTTTTGGTTTTGCTCCCATTTTGTATGAGATGAACTCAAAGATCTAAACTTTTTCCACATACACAATATCACCATTTCCCTCAAATATTGTTCACAAACCAGTCTAAATCTGTGATAGTGAGCACTTCTCCTTTGCTGAGATAATCCATCCCACCTCACAGGTGTGCCATATCAAGATGCTGATTAGACACCATGATTAGTGCACAGGTGTGCCTTAGACTGCCCACAATAAAAGGTCACTCTGAAAGGTGCCGTTTTATCACACAGCACAATGCCACAGATGTCGTAAGATTTGAGGGAGCGTGCAATTGGCATGCTGACAGCAGGAATGTCAACCAGAGCTGTTGCTCGTGTATTGAATGTTCATTTCTCTACCATAAGCCGTCTCCAAAGGCGCAGTACATCCAACCAGCCTCACAACCGCAGACCACGTGTAACCACACCAGCCCAGGACCTCCACATCCAGCATGTTCACCTCCAAGATCGTCTGAGACCAGCCACTCAGACAGCTGCTGAAACAATCGGTTTGCATAACCAAAGAATTTCTGCACAAACTGTCAGAAACCGTCTCAGGGAAGCTCATCTGCATGCTCGTCGTCCTCATCGGGGTCTCGACCTAAATCCAGTTCGTCGTCGTAACCGACTTGAGTGGGCAAATGCTCACATTCGCTGGCGTTTGGCATGTTGGAGAGGTGTTCTCTTCAACTTTATGCGAAGGAGATGTGTTGCACTGCATGAGGCAAATGGTGGTCACACCAGATACTGACTGGTATCTCCCCCCCCAATAAAACAAAACTGCACCTTTCAGAGTGGCCTTTTATTGTGGGCAGTCTAAGGCACACCTGTGCACTAATCATGGTGTCTAATCAGCATATTGATATGGCACACCTGTGAGGTGGGATGGATTATCTCAGCAAAGGAGAAGTGCTCACTATCACAGATTTAGAGTGGTTTGTGAACAATAATAGAGGGAAATGGTGATATTGTGTATGTGGAAAAAGTTTAGATCTTTGAGTTCATCTCATACAAAATGGGAGCAAAACCAAAAGTGTTGCGTTTATATTTTTGTTGAGTGTATGTATGTATGTATATATGTGTGTGTGTGTGTGTGTGTGTGTGTGTGTGTATGTATGTATATATATGTGTGTGTGTGTGTGTGTGTGTGTATGTATGTATATATATGTGTGTGTGTGTGGGTGTGTGTATATATATGTGTGTGTGTGTGTGTGTGTGTGTGTGTGTGTGTGTGTATATATATGTGTGTGTGTGTGTGTGTGTGTGTGTGTATATATATGTGTGTGTGTGTGTTGTGTTGTATATATATGTGTGTGTGTGTGGTGTGTGTGTGTGTATATATATGTGTGTGTGTGTGTGGTGTGTGTGTGTGTATATATATGTGTGTGTGTGTGTGTGTGTGTGTGTGTATATATATGTGTGTGTGTGT